>NC_059260.1:741388-743888 GCF_017591435.1 Portunus trituberculatus | reverse complement strand
AGAAATGCTGTTTGAGTGATGGAAAGATGGAGAGGGGAAATATTTAGGGTGAGGGGAAGTGAGGGGAGACAGGGAGAGAGTGAGGGGGTTACAAGAGAAGAGGGTAGAGAGAGTGAGAGAGAAGAGCTGAGTGATGGAGAGATGGAATAAGGACATTTTTAGGGTGAGGGGAAGTGAGGGGAACTGAGGGGAGAAGGGAAGATAGAGAGAGAGGGGTTACAAGAAAAGAGGGTCGAGAAAGTGAGAGGAAAACTGTGTGAGTGATAGATGGAAAGGAAGGGTGAGGGGAGAGGGATGAGGGGAAGTGAGGGGAGACGGGAAGAGAGAGGGAGGGGAAACTAGCGAAGGAGACAGAGAGAGAGAGAGAGAGAGAGAGAGAGAGAGAGAGAGAGGTGATGGAGAGATGGAGAGGGGTTTTTTGGGGGGTGAGGGGAAGTGAGGGGAGAAGGATGAGGTGTTAAGACAAGAGGAGGGAAAGACCTCTTCAAGTGATGGGAAGGTAGAAAGGAAGGGGAAATTTGGGTGAGGGGAAGAGAGAGGGGTAATAGATGCAAGATGAGAAAGTGAGGGGAAAAAAAGAGGGGAAATTCTTGCTAGTCAGTCAGTCAGTCACACTTCCTCCATCTTGTTTTCCCCTCTGATAAAAATTAAAGAAAGTTGAAAGCAAGGAAAGGAAGAGGAGGAGGAGGAGGAGGAGGAGGAGGAGGAGGAGGAGGAGGAAGACACTTTGTTCCAGACGAGGGGATGAAACAGGTCTGCCAGGCGTTGAATCCCCTCACTTTCTCTCTCTCTCTCTCTTTCTCTCCCCTTTCCCCCTTTCCCCTCAGTCCTCTCCCCTCATTTCCCCTCACGCCTCCTCCAACATATGCCCAAAGAGGGAGCATTATGTCCGCCATTTTTTAGGGAAAGAGGGGAGAAGAGGGGGAGGAGGAGGAGGAGGAGGAGGAATATAGAAGAAAGAAAAGAAAAAAATAGAAAGGAGATGAAGAAGTAGAAGAAGAAGAGGAGGAGGAGGAGGAGGAGGAGGAGGAGGAGGAGGAGGAGGAAATGAAAACAAAACAGAAATACAAGGAAGAAGATAATGAAGAAGAAGAAGAGCGAGGCGAAGTAGGAGGAAGGAAGGAGAAGGAAGAGGAAGAAGAAGAAGAAGAACAACAGTAGACAATAAAGAGAGAGAAAAGGAGAAAGAGAGAAATTAAATATGAGAAGAAGAAGAAGAAGAAGAAGTAGCCACTGAAGAAGAAGAGGAAGGAGAAGGAGGAGGAGGAGGAGGAGGAGGAGGAGGAGGAGGAGTAGAAGAACTTTATCCCATCCTCCTCCTCCTCTTCCTCCTCTTCTTCCTCCTCGTCCTCCTAACTGGATTGGAGGAAGAAGGAAGAGGAGGAGGAGGAGGAGGAGGAGGAGGAATGATTTATGATGCAACTGTGTAAGGGAAGCGGCTGGACACACTGATACCAGCCTCCTCCTCCTCCTCCTCCTCCTCCTCCTCCTCCTCCTCCTCCTCCTCCTCCTCCTCCTCCTCCTCCAGCGGCTGCCAGAAGTAAGATTATTTAGAGAGAGAGAGAGAGAGAGAGAGAATTTACACTAAAAATGGAGGACGTTTTCATATATTCGAGGGGAAAAGAGGGGAAAGAGGTAACGGTAGGGGTGATGTGGTAAGGGGAAATGCGTGATTCTTGGGGTGACTGTAGGGGTGAGGGGAAAAATGGTGGTTTCGGGGTGATAGTGATGAGGGAAAAAATGACTTTGAGTGATTGGGGTGAGGGGAAAGGGGTATTGTAATGAGGGGAAATGGGTGACTACTGGTGATGGGGTGAGGGGAAATGGATGAATTTAAGGTGATGGGGTGAGGGGAAATGGGGTGATTTTTAAGTTTGTTTCATCCGAGGGAAATTTGAAAGGGGTAAAGGAGGTGAGGGGAAAATGATGAGGGGGTGAGGGGAAACATGGCATTATGAGAATTAACAAATAAGGATGCTGTGTTTTTTCTGTGAGGGGAGAGCGAGTGAGAGGGAGTGAGAGCGAGGGGAAACAAGGAAGAGGAGGAGGAGGAGGAGGAGGAGGAGGAGGAAAGATGAGGAGTTACTTTGTTTCCAGCCTGATAGTGACTGCCTCTCTCTTCTTACCTCCTCTTCCTCCTCCTCCTCCTCCTCCTCCTCCTCCTCCTCCTCCTCGTATATTTTTTGCTACTCTCCTTTCCTCTCGTCTCTTCCTGTATTTTACGCAAAGTGAGTTCTCCTCCTCCTCCTCCTCCTCCTCCTCCTCCTCCTCCTCCTCCTCCTCCTCCTCCTCCTCCTCCTCCTTGTCATCTCCCTTGAATAAGAAATGCTGATGTCTTCACAACTTATTTATCTTTCACTGAACTAACCTCCTCCTCCTCCTCCTCCTCCTCCTCCTCCTCCTCCTCCTCCTCCTCCTCCTCCTCAGGCTAGGATCTTTGTTTCTATCTTTCCACGCAGCATCTCACCACCTCCTCCTCCTCCTCCTCCACCTCCATCTC
>NC_059260.1:728888-733888 GCF_017591435.1 Portunus trituberculatus | reverse complement strand
TTATTTCTCCTCTTCTTGTTTTCCTCTTCTTCTCTTCGTTTTCCTTTTTCTCATTTCTCTCTCTATTCCTTCATTTCTTTCTCTTCATCTCCTTCATTCCATTCTATAATTTATCTTTTTTTTTTATTCCTCCTCTTCTTTTGTCTTCTTCCTCTTCCTCTTTTTCTCTCTCCTTTCTCTTCTCCATTTCCTTCTCTCCATATCTCTTAGTATTTCTCTATTCTTCTTTTTTCCTCCTCTTCTTCTTCCTCCTTTTCTTCTTCTCTCTTACTATTTATCCTTTCTCTCTCTTCTTCTCCTTTTCTCCTCTTCTCCTTTTATTTCTCTCTCTCTCTCTCTCTCTCTCTCTCTCTCTTTTCTCCATATCTCTTACCATTTACCCTTTCTCTCTATTCTTTTCTCTCTCCTTCCTCTCCCTTTTCTCTCCCTTTCCTCTCCTTTTTCTCTCCCCCTCCCCCCTTTCCACCCACAACCCCCGAATTACCTGTCACCTCATATACACCACGCCACATCCTTCCCCTCCTTCCCCTCCTTCCCCTCCTTCCCCTCGCCGCGCCCCTCCACACACCTGAACGCCTCACCTGTTGGTCAGTCCTCCTCCTGCCGCCATGGACACCACCTCTCTCCTCTGCCTCCCTTCGTCAGCGTTACAAGATTCCCCACTCGCTAACACCTTCAGGAGACTAAGATCACCCCCACGCCACCTCCACGCCCCTCCACGCCCCTCCACACGTCCACCCACACGCCCTTCCCGATATTTGATTTTCCGAGTGTGTCTGTGGGTGATTTCAAGGGCGTGGGTATCCTGAAGGAGGCGGCGATGGGGGATGTCGCGCCCCTAGGAAAAGGTTTGGCCCTCAGTGTTCTCTCCTTCCCCTGGGGCACGGCTGGGCACTACACACCCCTGCGGAGCACACACCGGTGCCCTGAGCCATACCCACTCCTGCGGAAGGCGGTGAAGGAGGCGTGTGAGGGAAATGAGGGGAGTGACACACGCCTTATAGCTGTTCATCACCCTAGAGACTCCCTCCACCACGCCCTGCACCATTACCACCATCACACCCACGCCCTCCCAGTAATGCCTGACGGAGGGGCTGAAGGTGAAGGCATGGAGGTGGAGGTGGCGTGTGTGGCGTGGCATACGGAAGGGCGTGGGGGAAGGAGTAGTGATAACCTGAGGGGATTCTGACGGAGGCACAGACGAGGAAATTATTGATATTGAGACGCTTGACTCGCCGCCGCCGCCGCCGCCACCGCCAACGCCGCCGCCAGCCGCCCACGCCCTCCAGAAACCCACGGAAGACGCCCATCGCCACGCCCTTGCACGCCCGCACGCCTCACCAACGTTTCCGATAGACCAGAACAACAGTAAGTACACACACACACACACACACACACACACACACACACACACACACACGACCCCTGCATGATTGATTAGTGATGCGTGTGTGTGTGTGTGTGTGTGTGTGTGTGTGTATGAACGAGCGAGCGCGTGTAAAGAAAAGGAGAGAAAGAGACAGAGAGGCAGTAGAGAGAGAGAGAGAAAGAGAGAGAGAGAGAGAGAGAGAAGGATGGTGATGGGGGAAGGGGGGTGGGGGGGTAGGAATGGTGACAACCCAGAGTAATTATGATGGATGGCGATACAGTGATGGGATTGAAGGGGAGAGGAGGAGGAGGAGGAGGGGGGAGAGATGGGCGGTGATGGGCTGTGATGGGCGTGGATGGGTTGATCTTTTAGCGGAAAATCTTAGCATTGAATTGGATGAAGGAAGAAGAAGAAGGAGGAGGAGGAGGAGGAGGAGGAGGAGGAGGAGGAGGAGGAGGAGGAGGAGGAAGGAAGGAAGGAAGGAAGGAAGCGAGAAGGCCATGAGGAGGGAAAGGAAAGATGAAAGGGACTTGGAAAGGAGATTAAAGGAGAGAGAGAAGGGAGGGAGGGAGGGAGGGAGGAAGGAAGGAAGGAGAGGAGAGGGAGAGAGAAAGAGAAAGAGAGAAAGTGAGAGAGAGAGACCTGTGGGATGACTACTGACCATATTGTTGTTGTTATTGTTATATTTACTCTCTCTCTCTCTCTCTCTCTCTCTCTCTCTCTCTCTCTCTCTCTCTCTCTCTCTCTCTGTTATATTTAGTCACGAATTCTGCTTCCCAACCAGTTTATTAGTCAGTCAATCAGTCAGCCAGTCAGTCAGTCAGTCAGTCAGTCAGTCAGTCAAAAATCATTAGTTCTTTTCAGCCTTTCCGCCCGTCAGTCACCCAGTCAGTCAGCCGTATACCATTTTTTCAGTTAGCCAGTTAGTCAGTCAGCGATTCAGTCAATCCGTCAACCAGTCAGTCACATAGCAATTTCCTCATCCAGTCAGCCAGTTAGTCAGTCAGTGAAGCATATAGCAATTTCATCAGTCAGTCAGCTAGTCAACCAGTTAGTCAGCCAGTCAGTCACTCAACCCTCAGTTTCCGCAGTCACCCAACAGTCTTTCTACCAGTCAGTCAGTCAGTCAGTCAGCGCTACCTCAAGGCATCTTAATACAGTCAAAATGGTCTTGTTATCGTTTCTAGTCTTTGTACCAGTCAGTCAGTCAGTCAGTCAGTCAGTCAGCGCTACCTCAAGGCATCTTAATACAGTCAAAATGGTGTTGTTAATGTTTGTATATGCATGTATACCTCGTTATTCATTCATTCATTCATCCAATTTATTCATCTGCTTCCATGAGTTACAACAATAAGGGCTATTACCAGTACGCTACCTGAATAAAAATTAACCTTCTGTCTGTGTGTGTGTATGTGTGTGTATGTATATGTGTGTGTGTGTGTGTGTGTGTGTGTGTGTGTTATAGTTGGGATGTGAAGTAATGGCTGTGTAATGCGCTAACTTCATAACTTCTAGTAGTAGTAGTAGTGGTAGTAGTGGTAGTGGTGGTAGTGGTGGTGGTAGTAGTTAATTAGTCGGAATAATCTTAGACCGTGAGAACATGTGGTTAAACTAAGGGCGGTTTGTACGTGTGTGGGCGTGGGTGGCGGGCGTGCGGGCGTGCAGGCGTGTAGAAGAAACCTTAAACCTACCCCCCAACCTGCCAACCCTCCTCCATCACCCCTCCGTCACCACCTCCTTCAGCCCTCCGTCAGCCCTTCGTCAGGCCCCCGTCAGCCGCCGCCCTGCATATTCACGGAGCAGGAAGGCCTTAAAATGATAATCAAGTCCACTATAATTTGAGGGCGGAGCGAGTTTGTGAGCTGTGAGTGGCTGGCGGTGGGCTGTGGGCGGGGCGGTGGGCGGCAGGGCGGGGCCAGAGCGGGAGGACAGCGGGAGGGAGAGAGCGCCTTCAGTTCCCAGGCTGAGTGTGCTTCACTTGGACGTTGGGTGTGCTGTGTGGCTCTCAATCGGGCACGCGCACACGCACACGCACGCAGGAGGTGTCGCCGGCCCTCCCGCACCCACAGGAGCGCTCGAGGCGGCTGGACAGTGAAGGAAGCTGCGTGTGGGGTGCCCTGTGATCCTGTGTCGCTGCTGCAGGAGGAGGAGGAGGAGGGTGGGTAGGGGACGCGCCGCTGGTGAAGAGAGCGGCGCCCCTGCTGTCTGTGCGTGTGTTATGAGGTCAGCAGACTCCCGCGGCACCAGCAGGAGCACCGCTGACTAGGGAACATGGCTCTCATAATGTGGCCGCGTAATATGGAGACCCCGCAACTGACAGGTAAGTTATCTGAACTCTCCGGGACACGCACGCCATTACCCGCCGCCCACGCCCGCGCCGCCGCCCGCACACACGCTCACCCACCGCCCCTCTCCTCACTTGGTACCGTAGGACATGTGGGTGGTGTACCGTCGCTGTACCGTGGCAGGGACGAACAGAAAATGCATTTATGTTACCTGTCTTTAAATTTTACTTGAGATTTTAATTTTTATTTTATTTTTTTGAGTATTTTTTTTCGTCTCGTCTCGTGAAAATGGAAAAAAAATTATCGGGTGTTTTTTTTTATTTATTTATTTGTTTTTATTTTATTTTGATTTTTGGTTTTAATTATTTTCAACTTTTTTTCTCTCTCTCTCTTATTTGTTTATTTTATTTATTTTATTTATTTATTTTTGTGAAAGTGAAAAGTTGGTCATTGTCTTTCTGGATGATGAAGTGAAGTGATAATTGTGAAGTGCGTGTGTGTGTATGTGTGTGTGTGTATGTGTGTGTATGTGTGTGTGTGTGTGTGCAGCTCATTTGCATAACCCGGAACAAATGGTGGCCTTGCGTGTGTGCGTGCGTGCGTGTGTGTGTGTGTGTTTTATGATTTTATGTGTTTTTATAGCATCCCTTGCCTCGTGCGTGTGTGTGTGTGTGTGTGTGTGTGTGTGTGTGTGTGTGAGTGAGTAGCAGGGTAGTGGAGTTCAACGCACACACACACACACACACACACACACACACACAGAGAAGCATCACCAAGAGAGAGAGAGAGAGAGAGAGAGAGAGAGAGAGGGCAACTAAATGATCAACGGAAACATGAATTAATTTAACTGCCATTAGTTCTTGTATCCCTAATGGTGATGATGGTGATGATAGTGGTGGTGTTGGTGGTGGTGATGGTGGTGGTGACGCGGTGATGTGGTGACCTGAATGTAAATTTTTTGATAAGTAAATTTTCTGACTCACTAAATTGTAAAGTAGGTTTATAAGTAACTTGGTGACGGTACAGTGAAATTGGTGACGGTACAGTATTTGGTGTTTAGAATTAATTTGGTGACGGTACAGTATTTGGTGTTTAGAATTAATTTGGTGACGGTACAGTGAAATTGGTGACGGTACAGTATTTGGTGATTATAATTAATTTGGTGACGGTACAGTGAAATTTTGGTGACTATAATTGGTGACGGTACAGTAAAATTGATAATGCAGTAATTTGGTGACGGTACAGTACTATTTGGTGATACAATTGATAATGCAGTAATTTGGTGATACAATAATTAATTTAGTGACGGTACAGTTAATATGGTGACTATAATTGGTGACGGTACA
>NC_059260.1:721388-723888 GCF_017591435.1 Portunus trituberculatus | reverse complement strand
CGCTAACTCAACTTTTCAACACCGCTAACCTGCCCTAACTTACCTTATTAACACCGCTAACTGAATGAAATCTATCTTACTAACAACGCTAACTTGATATAACGTAACCCCGCTAATTTTCCTAACCTAACTTATCAACACCGCTACTTTAACTTGTCAACACCGCTAACTCAATCTTATCTGACTTACTAACACCGTTAACTTCATCTAACTTAACGCAACACCGCTAACTTCACCAATATAACTTATCAACACCGCTAACTTTATCCAACTAAATCTAACACCGCTAACTTCGCCTGACTTAACTTGTCAACACCGCTAACTTGATCTAAACTGCCTTACTAACACCGCTGACTTGACACAGTCTTACCTAACCTAACACCGCTAACTTTAACAACCCTAACTTTTCAACACCGCTAACTTGAACCATACCTAACACCGCTAACTTCAACATAGCTTATCTACACCGCTAACTTCTTAATATAACTCTTCAACACCGCTGACACCACATACCCCAACCCTAACACCACTAACTTAATTCACTATAACTTCTCAACACCGCTAACTTATCTTATAACTTCACAACACCGCTAACTTTACTTCACACCGCTAACTTGGCTTATCTATCGCTATCTTCTACTTTCCTCTCTTATTTTCCTTCCTTATCTCTCTTTTCTTTCTTACTTCTTCATTTCCTCTCATCTATTTCTATTTTTTTCGTATTTTCATTTCCCTTTTCGTTCATCCCTTTCAGTACTGGGACACATTTTTGCCTTGTGATTTGTGTACCATTAGGCCATTTTATTGACATTAGAAAGGGTCTGTGGAGCTCAGAGGATTAATGGCCACAGTCTTCACTATTTTAACCCCTTCAGTACTGGGACACATTTTTACCTTGTGATTTGTGTACCATTAGACCATTTTATTGCCATTAGGAAGGGTCTATGGAGGTCAGAGGATTAATAGCCAGAGTCCACACTATTTTAATCCCCCACATGAGTTTCTGAAGCTGTATAAAATCACCAAATAGTCACTAGAATGAATATGAAGACTCATGTTTTTTAGAGCATTTTAAGACAGTTTGGCATGTATTTGGAGCATTTTAAGACAGTTTGACATGTATTTGGAGCATTTTAAGACAATTTGACATGTATTTGGGGCATTTTAAGACAGTTTGGCATGTATTTGGGGCATTTCAAGACAGTGTGGCTACGATAAGACCATTTTATTGACATTAGGAAGGGTCTATGGAGGGCAGAGGATTAATGGCCACAGTCCTCACTATATTAATCCCCCTCATGAGTTTCTGAAGCTGTATAAAATCGCCAAATGGTAAACAGAAGGAATATGGAAACGCGTCATGGTACTGAAGGGGTTAAGATGGGAGAAGATAATGGTATGGAGAAAGATAATGGTAATTTAACAAAGACACTTCCATTTTCCCTCTCTATTGTCCCGCTCGTGAGAAAAGAAAGAAAAAGATAGAGAAAGATGATGCTAACTTGGTCCCGCTCGTAGGAAAGAAAGAAAAGAAAGGAAAAGATAAAGATATGCTAACTTGGTCCCGCTCGTAGGAAATAAAGAAAGAAAAGAAAGGAAAAGATAGAAAAAGATAATGCTTAGTCCCGCTCGTAGGAAACAAAGAAAAGAAAGGAAAAGATAGAAAAAGATAATGCTTAGTCCCGCGTAGGAAGATAAAGAAAAAGATACGAAAAGATAGAGAAAGAAAATGCTTACTTGGTGCCGCTCGTGAGAAAATAAAGATAGAAAGATAATCCTTAGTCCCGCTCGTAGGAAATAAAGAAAAGATAGAAAAAGATAGAAAAAGATAATGCTTAGTCCCGCTCGTAGGAAATAAAGAAAGGGAAAAACAACTTAAAGATAATGGTAACTTGGTGCCTCTCGTGAGAAAATAAAGAAGAAAGATAGAGAAAGATAATGCTAACTTGGTCCCGCTCGTAGGAAATAAAGAAAAGGGGAAATAAACTTAAAGATAATGGTAACTTGCCAAGGACAGGCAGGACACTTCCCTCTCCTAACTTGGTAACACTGCGCCTACTTACAAACTGTAGGCCTAAATCTTTGAAGTAACGCTAACTTACGGAAATGAAAACCTGCTGCTACTTTTCTACTTTTTTCTACTTTTTCCTCTTTTCTTTTTTCCTTTTCTTTTCTTTTCCTCTTTTCTTCTTTTTTTTCTTTTCTTTTCTTTCGTTTCTTTTCTTTCCGTTTATTGTCTTATTTTTTCCTCCTTTTCCTCTTTTTCTTCTTTTTCTTCTTTTTTTCTATCGTTTCTTTTCTTTCCGTTTATTTCACTTTCCTTGTTTTCCTTGTTTTTATTTTCTTTTCCTTTCTCGTTCGTTTATTTTCCTCTTTTCCCTTAGTCATTTTTCTTTTCCTTCTCTTTCGTTTTCTTCCGTTTATTATTTTTTCTCTTTCTTATCTTTTTTCCTCTTTTCCTCTTTTCCTTCTGTTTTCCTTTCTTTCGTTTTCTTCTATT
>NC_059260.1:693888-696388 GCF_017591435.1 Portunus trituberculatus | reverse complement strand
CCGCCCGCGCCTGTAATGGAGTTGTGATTCATGGCGCGGCCTGCCCAGGTAAGCCACTGCGCTGAATATTTAATTATCAATGACCACTGTGAGTACCTTGCTTACCTGCGCCACGGAGAGAGAGAGAGAGAGAGAGAGAGAGAGAGAGAGAGGAAGGAAAGGAAGGTGAGAGGAACGAAGGAAAATAAAGATAAGAATGATGGGTGTGGGAAACAGGTGATAAGAGAGAGAGAGAGAGAGAGAGAGAGAGAGAGAGAGAGAGAGAGAGATGCTTTTTTTTGTTTTGTCTTTTTTCTGTTTTTTTTTATTGTTATTTATTAATTTACAAAGAGATCATCTTTTTCTCTTTTCATTTTTCTTTTCTTTTTTCTTTTTCCTTTTCCTTTTTCCTCCACAGTTCATATTTATTAGTTTCTTTTCATACTTACATACATACAGACAGACAGACAGACAGACAGACAGATAGACAGACAGACATATAGATAAGAAAATAGACAGACAGACAGACAGACACATAATCAAAATAAATAAACAAAACAAGAACAAGAAGTGACATAGAGAGAGAGAGAGAGAGAGAGAGAGAGAGAGAGAGAGAGAGCAATAAACACAGCAGCAACTATCACACACCTGCAAGACAATACCTGTTGAATATTCTCTTGCACACCTGTCATGCACACCTGTAGAGAGAGAGAGAGAGAGAGAGAGAAGTCACCTGGCAAGCAACTCACCTGTCTCCGCTGTACAGGTGTGGAATGAGAGAGAGAGAGAGAGAGAGAGAGAGAGAGAGAGAGAGCGTGGGAGGTAAAGAGAGAGAGAGAGAGAGAGAGGGGGGGTGGCGTAATACAACACATGCATCCAATATACATCTTTACTTTCTGACACACACACACACACACACACACACACACACACACACACACACACACACACACACACACACACACACACACATCCTTTTTGTGTGTATTATCATTATTTATTTATTTATTTGACCTTGTTTTATTTATTTTTCGTTGTTGGTGCGAGCGATAGTAGTGAATGATATAGTAGCAGTAGTAGTAGTAGTAGTAGTAGTAGGAGGAGGAGGAGGAGGAGGAGGAGGAGGAGGAGGAGGACAAGTAGTAGTAATAGTAGTAGTGGTCGTAACCTAGCCTTGACAATTATAATGCCGCAAGGGAAGCAGGAACAGTAGTAGTAGTAGTAGTAGTAGTAGTAGTAGTAGTAGTAGTAGTAGTAGTAGCAGGAACAGAATCGCTTTGACAATAGTAATCTGTGCAAGGGAAGTAGAAACAGCAGCAGTAGTAGTAGTAGTAGTAGTAGTAGTAGTAGTAGTAGTAGTAGTAGAAGTAGAAGTAGGAGGCGCAGGAATAGTAGTAGCAGTAGTAGTAGCAGTAGGGGTAGTAATGTCGCAAGGGAAGCAAAACAGTCGTAGCAGAAATAGTAGAAGAAGAAGAAGAAGAAGGCGCAGAAATAGTAGTAGCAGCAGTAGTAGTAGTGTTAGCAGCAGCAGCAGCAGCAGGAGGAGCAGGCAGGGGCTGGGCTGGGCAGGGGCAGTCTTACCGTGTACACACAGTAGCCGCCTCCGCCCTCCGGCCCCGCTACCGTCGCCGCCGCCTCCTCCCGCCGCCGCCGCCGCCGCCGCCACTCCTGCACCAACCGTCTGTCTCTCCCAGGGGCGCCGCTCACCTCCCGTCCCTGGGCGTGAGTGCTGAGTGCTGATGCTGAGTCCTGTGCAGTGGTAGCAGGAGTAGTGGTAGCGGCGGCGGTGGTAGTGGTGGTAGTGGTAGTGGTGGTGGTGGTGGTGGTGGTGGTGGTGGTGGTGGTGGTGGTAATACCTGTTATCACCTGTTGTATATCAGAACACACCTGCTTATTGCAAGTGGAGGGATCTCTCTCCTACCCACTCTTCCCTCCTCCTCCTCCTCCTCCTCCTCCTCCTCCTCCTCCTCGCTGCCCCGCCCCGCCCCGTCTCATGGTAGCTCTGCCCGCCACACTGCCCTAACCCGCCACAGCCTCGCCTCGCCACAGCCACAGTCTCACTGAACCACTCATTCAAATTGGATAGCGCTGATATTGAGGTGTTGATTGATGCGTGTGTGTGTGTGTGTGTGTGTGTGTGTGGGTGTGTGTGTGTGTGTGTGGATGAGTGTGTGTGGAAGTGGGTGTGTGTGTGTGTGTGGAGGTTGATGTGGGTGTGAATCTGTCTCTCTGTCTCTCTGTCTCTCTGTTTCTCGTCTCTCTCTCTCTCTCTCTCTCTCTCTCTCTCTCTCTCTCTCTCTCTCTCTCTCTCTCTCTCCAGTTTCTTGCTCCCTTTCTCTTTCAATCGCGTGCGTCAAGAATGCCAGCCAGTTTACAGAAGTTGATTCCTTTATTTATTTTATTTATTTATTTCATTTATTCATTTATTCCGAGCATTTCTGTATATCATTACCTTGACACTGAAGAAAGGCTGCCGGCTGTGTGCGTGTGTGCGTGTGCGTGTGCGTGTGTGCGTGTGCGA
>NC_059260.1:643888-676388 GCF_017591435.1 Portunus trituberculatus | reverse complement strand
TTTAGTTCTCTTTCTTTTCTCTCCTGTTTCTTTTGTTGTCATCATTATCATTATTATTGTCATTTTTATCATTATTCTCATTTTTATCATTATTCTCATTTTTATCATTATTGTCATTTTTATCATCATTATTCTCATTTTTATCATTATTCTCATTTTTTTATCATTATTGTCATTTCCTCCCATTCCATTTCGTTCGAAAGGAGTAATAATAATAATAATAATAATAATAGTAATAATAATGATAATAATTCGGTTTTATTTCAATTTAGTGGCATTTTCATTAGTAATATTTCGTTCAGCTCTGTTTCAATAACAATTACAACAATTACAACAATTACAACAATTATTTATGTACATTTGATAACTCTGCATTATTTATTTATTTATTTATTTATTTATTTATTTTATTTATTTTATTTAGTTTATTGTCACTGAGCCTTTGCTAATCTTAATCTTGATCTTGCCTCTTCTCTCTCTCTCTCTCTCTCTCTCTCTCTCTCTCTCTCTCTCTCTCTCTCTCTCTCTCTCTCTCTCTCTCTCTCTCTCTCTCTCCCCACCCCCCCTCCTTAGTCAGTCCGTAAGGTCGATTTGTGCGTACATATCTTGCATGATTTTCACTCCTCGGTCACCAGAGCCTCTAGTCGATTTCGGTAACCCCCTCTCTCTCTCTCTCTCTCTCTCTCTCTCTCTCTCTCTCTCTCTCTCTCTCTCTCTCTCTCTCTCTCTCTCTCTCTCTCATATTGTAGTGTGTCTATTTTCACTTATTATTATTATTATTATTATTATTATTATTATTATTATTATTATTATTATTATTATTAGTTCTTTTGTACGGCTTTTTCTCTCGTTCGTTGTAAATATAACGTAATAATGAAGAGTAACGAATGGTGGTGTTATTATTATTATTATTATTATTATTATTATTATTATTATTATTATTATTATTATTATTTGTGGTTTAGTTGAGTTGTAGTTTCAAAAAAAAAAAAGAAAATGGACTTGTTCCGTTTTCTTTCATGTAAATAATTTTGTGTGTCGTGTCCAGTGTTGTCAAATTATTATTATTATTATTATTATTATTATTATTATTATTATTATTATTATTTACGGATTTATTTGTTATTATTATTATTTTCTACAAGTTAAGGAAAGAGGAAAGGAGAATGACAAAGAAAACGGGGAAGGAAAGATGGCAAAGAAAACGAAGACAAAAGAAAAAGGGAATAAATAAAGACGATAAGGGAATTCTTTCTAATAAATGAATAAATGAAAGGAAAATAAAAATAATAAAGAAAGGAAAAAGAAAATGTTGGAAAAAAATAACAAATGGTGATATTTTGACAAAGAAACCAAGAAAAAGAAAAATACAGAAATTGATACGAAGAATTTTGAGAAAGAAAATGGAAAAAAAGAATATTAAACCGATTCCAAGTTTCTTATTTTTTTTATTATTATTATTTTGAGAAAGAAACGAAAAAAAAATAAATAAATTGATTGTTTTTTTTTTTTTTTAGAGGAAATGAAAGAGAAAAAAAAAGGAAATAAAAAAAATAAATTGACACTAACAATTTTTTTGAGGAAATAAATCAAAGAAAAACAAACAAATAAATAAATAAAAAAAAGCAACCTTCGTGTCCATTTTCTTTTTTTAAATCAAACAAAAACAACAAAAAAAAGGAAGAAAGAAAACGTGTCTGAAACTTGTCTTGTCTTCGTCCAAATCAAGAACGAAAAGAAAAAAAAGAAAGAAAAATACAAATAATTCCCTAAATCTGAAGAAAACGTGTCTGGAACATGTCTAGAATGTCTTGGTCCGTGGTTCGTGGTCCGTGGTTCGTGGTTCGTGGTTCGTGGTTCGTGGTCCGTGGGTGGCTGGTTCCCTGGCCCCGTGGTGTGGTGGTGTGGTGGTGGTGGTGGTGGTGGTGGTGTGTACAGTTTCTTGTACAAAAGGAGATGAACTTTTTGTTATTAATCATTTTATAGAAGCCAATAAATAAACAGATGTAAAAAAAGATAGTCTGGTTTTTATTATCTCTCTCTCTCTCTCTCTCTCTCTCTCTCTCTCTCTCTCTCTCTCTCTCTCTTCTCTTCTTCTTCTTCCTTCTTCCTTTTTCTTTCTTCTTCCCTACCTCCATCCTTCCCTTCTTTCTCTCTTCCTTCTTCCTTTTTCCTCCTTTTCCTCCCTTTTTCCTTGTTTTTTTCTCTCCCTCTCCTCCTTTCCCCTCCTTTTCTTCTCTTTCTTGTCTACCTCCATCCTTCCCCTTTCTCCTCCCTCCCTCCTTTCTCTCTCTCTCTCTCTCTCTCTCTCTCTCTCTCTCTCTCTCTCTCTCTCTCTCTCTCTCTCTCTCTCTCTCTCTCTCTCTCTCTCTCTCTCTCTCTCTCTCTCTAATTTTGTGTGAGATAATGCATGCCACAGAACAGGATCTAGATGAGAGAGAGAGAGAGAGAGAGAGAGAGAGAGAGAGAGAGAGAGAGAGAGAGAGAGATGTGTAGTAAGATGAAGGAAGAGAAAATGGATAAAGAGAGTAAGGGCTTAACGAAAAGAGAGAGAGAGAGAGAGAGAGAGAGAGAGAGAGAGAGAGAGAATGTATTGCTCTCCTTCTCTCCTTCTTGGTCCACATTAACAAATCCAGAATGAATCTAGAAAACGCGTCTCGGTACTGAAGGGGTTAACACTTTAATCCCCCGGAAAAAAATAAAAATAATAATAACAACAACAACAACAAAGTAAGCAAACAAAAACAATAAAAACAGCAAAAAAATAAAAAATAAAAACAATAAATATTTCAAATTTTCGCGGGCTTTTCCAATTTTTCCCTCAAGACAAAATGGCAGACGAGGTAGACGAGAAGAGAGTCCTGTTCATTTTTCCCGCCATTTCTCGCTCCAAGCTCTCCCAGGTGAGTCATGTGCGTGGCTGTGTGTGCGTGAAGGCTGTGTGCACCTCTTGCTAAGGCCGTGTGCGTGTACGTTGCCTGTGTGCGTGGAAATATGTGTGTATGTATGGCCTAATGTGTGTGTGTGTGTGTGTGTGTTTTGTTGTTTCTTTTCTTACAAATTTGAGTTTTTTAGGGAGTTTGAATTATTAACCTCATTTTTTTTCCCACCAAGGACAATAATGTGATGAATTTAATAAGTTTGCATTTATGTGTGTGTGTGTGTGTGTGTGTGTGTGTGTGTGTGTGTGTGCTCGAAGCTTCACACCAAGGACACGCGAAGCTTCGAAGCCTGTGTGTGTGTGTGTGTCTGGCGGGCTGTGGTCGTGGTGGTGGTGGTGGTACTCCCCCTTCTTTTCTTCCCTTCCCTTCCCTTCCCTTCCTTCCCTTCGTCTTTTTCCTCCCTTCCTCTGTCCTCCATAGACCCTTGCTACTGTCAATAAAATGGTCTAATGGTACACAAATCTTAAGGTAAAAATGTGTCCCAGTACTGAAGGGGTTATTAATCTTGTGACCTCCATGGACCCTTCCTAATGTCAATAATGGTCTTCACTATCTCAAGTAATCCCCCAGTATGAGTTTCTAAATCCCCACATGGTGTACAAAATCACCAAATAGTCACCAGAATGAATATGAAAGCGCGTCGTGGTACTGATAGGGTTAACAAGATTTCTACACTATCAACTGGTGAAACGCTCTTGAAAACCCGACTGGTGATCTCCCTGGGATTTGATAAACAGTTGTGGTGAGAGAGGAAAGTGATTCTGAATGCTGGCTTAAGTCTCTCTCTCTCTCTCTCTCTCTCTCTCTCTCTCTCTCTCTCTCTCTCTCTCTCTCTCTCTCTCTCTCTCTCTCTCTCTCTCTCTCTCTCTCTCTCTCTCTGGTCACGAGTATAGTCCCCCTTTTCATTTGGCTTTTCTCTCGTTTTCTGTCACAAAGCAGACTCGCTTCTCACCAGCCAGTGTTTGCAGGGAGAACTGGTGAAAAAATGGCCAGTCTTCACTATTTTAACCCTTTCAGTACTGGGACACATTTTTTACCTTGAGATTTGTGCACCATTAGACCATTTCATTGACATTAGCAAGGGTCTATGGAGGTCAGAAGATTAATGGCCACAGTCTTCACTATTTTAATCCCCCACATGAGTGTCTGAAGCTGTATAAAATCACCAAATAGTCACCAGAAGAATATGGAAACGCGTCATGGTGCTGAAAGGGTTAATAATATTCAATTAAATTTTCTATAAGGACATAAGAAGAAAATGGAACGAGGAAGGGACAATAGGCTGTGTTTTGGTAGGTCTAGACGTGTGAACAAAGCTACTGTGGGGTGTCTTTGTAACACACACACACACACACACACACACACACGTCATAAAACAGGAAAAAAATGGAAAAAAAACACAAAAACGCACAACATGAAAATACCACATACAAAAAAAGTAGAAAAATGAAATAAGAAAATAAAAACTGCAAAAGAAAGAGAACTAGAAGAAAAAGAAGAATAAAATAGATAGAATAGTGATACCGTTGCAAATTATTACGATAATAAACACCAAAACAGAGAGAGAGAGAGAAAGAGAGAGGTAAATATAAAGCTAATGACCTTATTTTCACCTATTATCTCCCTATTTGACCTTGTGCAGTGTTGAGGTGTATAGAAACAGTGACTTTATTTAATTAGACTTTATTTTTTGTGAGGGGAGGAGAATTTAAAGTGTGTGTGTGTGTGTGTGTGTTATACATTTATTTTGATATGTAATAATTATGGACTTAAAATTTACACTTCTTTTGTCATTAAACTATTATTCTTACTGTGTGTGTGTGTGTGTGTGTGTGTGTGTGGGGGCGGCAGGATGTACGGCAGCAGCACACAGTTTCGCAGTTGGACTTTCAAGGACGAGCATGAATTGAAGCGGCTGAGAGTGCAGGCCAACGCGGACTTCATTGACAAGTTCGGAGCGGACATGACGGTAAGTTCAAATTGAGTCCCTAACTGGCCCTAACTTAACCTAACCTAACTCAGAAATGGCCCTAACTTTATCTAACCTAACTCAGAAATGGCCCTAACTTTATCTAGTCTAACTAAAAAACGGCCCTAACTTAACCTAACCTAACTCTTTGCTAACCTAACCTAATCTAACCTGTCCTAACTCAAAACTGGCCCTAATTTAACCTAACCCTAACCCAATCCAAATCCTAACCTAACTTGCCCTAACTCAGGACTGGCCCTAACTTAATCTAACCTAACTCTTTCCTCCATATCTCCCTCCACAGGTCTCCTCCATGATTCTCCCTCCATGCAGATCTTCCTCCATGTCTCCTCCACCTCTCCTCCAATTGTGACCATCATATCTTCCTTCCTTGATAGTTAAAATAGTAATATTATAAGATAGGCTCACATCAAAACCTTTTCTTATTTTATTTCACTTTTTCCAGGCGGAGCAGAGAATGCAGCACTTCCTGACGGCAGAAGAGGAACACTTGATGGTAGTGTGTGTGTGTGTGTGTGTGTGTGTGTGTGTGTGTGTGTGTGTGTGTGTGGTAAACTGTCACCCTCACCAGTATGTGTATCTCCATGACTCTAAGGCTTGTCTTCTCAAACCACTTCTGTGTTTCACCTCCTCTGTTTTCAAAAGGCTTTATCTAATTAACACAGGTTTTTCAAGAGTGTTTTTAAGGTTCTAGAGGCAGAGTGACAAGATTTCTGCATTATTAACTGGAGAAACACTCTTGGAAACTCCGCTAGTCAACCTTCTTAAAGTGCCAGTGTGTGTGTGTGTGTAGAGAGAGTGCCAATAGGAGTGCCAGTGTGTGTGTGTGTAAGAATAAATAAATAAATAAATAATAGAAAAATCAAATGGAAAATTAAATAAAGATAGAAATAGGAGTGCCATTAAGAGTGCCAGTGTGTATAGGAAGAAATAGAAGTAAAATAAAGTAAATAGGAATAGGAGTGCCAATAATAGTGCCAGTGTGTGTAGGAAGAGATAAAAAAAAATAAAAAATAGATAAATAGAAATAAGAGTACCAGCCAGTGTGTGTGTGTGTGTGTCTCGGCAGGTCAGGTCGTACGAACACTCTCTGCGGGACTTCTGCAAAAAGTTCCGAGATCCACGTGACGGACGGATCAGAATGCTGCCCTCCGCCACCACCACCGCCCAGCATTACTTCAAACGCTTTTACATCTACAATTCAGTCATGGATTATCACCCTAAGGAGATCCTGTGAGTACCCTACCCCCCCCCTCCTCCCCTCACACCTCTATTTTTCTCTCTCTCTTTCTTTCTTTCTTTCTTGCTCTCTCTTTCTCTCTTTCTTTCTTTTTCAGTTTCAGTTTTTCTGTCTCTTTTTCTCGTTTCTCTCTCTTTCTTGTTTCTCTCTTTCTCTGTTTCTCATTTCTCTCTCTCTCTCTCTCTCTCTCTCTCTCTCTCTCTCTCTCTCTCTCTCTCTCTCTCTCTCTCTCTCTCTCTCTCTCTCTCTCTCTCTCTCACCTCTCCCTCTCCCTAATGATCAAACAGTACACAAAATAAAAACTAACCTAACCTAACCTCTCTCTCTCCCTCTCTCCCCCAACTAGAGTGACCTGCGTGTACCTGGCCTGCAAGATTGAGGAGTTTTACGTGACCATTAACGATTTTGTCCACAACGTGAGAGGGGACAAGAAGAAGGCCATCGAAATTATACTAAACAATGAATTACAGCTAACTCAAGAGCTACAGTTTAATCTCATTATTCACCAGCCCTTCAGACCAGTGGAGGGATTGCTCATTGATATCAAGGTGTGTGTGGCGGTGTGAGAGGTGTTTGTGGAGTGTAGAAAGTGGTTTTTTGGGGTGTTTTGGTGTGTTTTTGGGGTACTTTTGGGGTGTTTTGGTGTGTTTTTGGGGTGTTTTGGGTGTGTTTTTTGGGGTTTTGGGGTGTTTTGGTGTTTTGGGGTGTTTTGGTGTGTTTTGGTGTGTTTGGGTTTGTGTTTTGGGTGTTTGGTACTTTGGTGTGTTTGGTGTGTTTTGGTGTGTTTTGGTGTGTTTTGATACTTTTGGGGTGTTTTAGTGTGTTTGGGGGTGTTTTTGGTGTGTTTGGGTGTTTATGGTACTTTTGGTGTGTTTTGGGGTGTTTTTGGTGTTTTGGTGTGTTTTGGGTATTTTTGCATGTGTTTTGGATACGTTTGGGTGTTTATGTGGTGTTTTGGGATGTTTGTGGAGCTGCAGTATAATCTTACCATTCACCAGCCCTTCAGACCAGTGGAGGGGCTGCTTATTAAGGTGTGTGTGTGTGCGGGGGAGGTGTGGCGGTGTTTGTGGGTGTGTGAGTTGGGTGTCTGTGTGTGTGTGAGTGTGAGACGTGAAGTTCCTCCCCCATACCCATCCCCCCCTGCCAATACAGCTCCATTCCTCACCCCGCCATCCCCTCCTCCCTCCCCCAGACCAGGTTTCCACAGCTGCACGACCCGGAGAGGCTGCGTCCATACATTGAGGATTTCCTGGAGAGAGTTAACCTGACCGACGCCATTCTTCTCTATTCTCCCGGCCAGGTGTGTGTGTTTACCTGTTTGTTTACCTTTTTACCTGTTTGTTTATTTGTTTATTTGTCTCTCTCTCTCTTTTTTTTTTTTTTTTTTCTATCTGTCTATCTATCCATTATTCTTCGTCTGTTCGTCCGGCCAGGTGTGTGTTGTTTACCTGTTTGTTTATTTATCTGTTTGTTTTTTTCTATGTCTATCTTTCTTTTTCTTTTTTTTTTTTTTTTCCTTTTTCCTCTCTTATTTATCTATCTCAATATCTGTCTATCTATCTTTCTATCTTTATCTAACCTTACTTCAGCTCACCTAACCTAACCTTACCTCACCTCACTTGACCCCCTCACCTTACTTGTCCCCCCCACTTCACCCCTCCACACTCCCACCTGACCAGCCCCTCCCGTGTGGCACAGATAGCGCTGGCGGCGGTGACCACAGCGGTGAGTCGGCTTGGTGAGAACTTGGACCATTATGTGACGGACATTCTCTTCCCGGAGGAGCAGAAACACCACCTCTCCGTCCTTATCGAGGCCGTCAGGAGTAAGTCTTTCCAATTTTCTTATTTTCTTAGTTTTTTCCTTTTGTTTTCTTTTTCTTTTTTTTTTGTGAGGAAAAGAAAGGATCCTATTTTTTTTCTTAGTTTTTCTTTTTTTTTTTTTTTTTTTTTTTTTGAGGAAAACAAAGAATCACATTTTTCTCTTCTTTTTTATTTATTTATTTATTTTTATTTATTTATTTATTTAATAAGGAAAACTCTCTCTCTCTCTCTCTCTCTCTCTCTCTCTCTCTCTCTCTCTCTCTCTCTCTCTCTCTCTCTCTCTCTCAATCTCCTTCCTTCCTCCCACCCATCACCCATCACCCATCACCACCCATTCCCCATCTTCTCGGCAGAAATAAAGAAAATGGTGAAGAACACGGAACCGCCACTGTCGGACTCTGTGAAGAAGGAGATAGAGGCCAAATTAGAACGCTGCCGAAATCAACAAAACAACCCAAATTCATCACAGTATCGCGCTAATTACTCGGAGTGGGATGACGAGGACCTCCCCATCGCCTCCTCCCCCTTCAGCGGCGATGTGTCCATGGGGGTGGAGCGAATTAGATCTCCCTCGGCTTACTAATGGTTCATTGCCAGGATTCGCCACATTTTTGCCACAGTTTGCTAATATTTGTCTCTTCTTCTTTCTCCTCCTCCTCCTCCTCCTCCTCCTCCTCCTCCCCTTTTTTTTTTTTTTTTTTTTAGTTATTATTCATTTTTTTTTTTATTCATTATTCACCACAGTTTGCCACAGTTTCCACCTCCTCCTCCCTCTTTTTTTTTTTTTTTTTTTATTATTCTACACCTCACCACACCTCACCACAGTTCACTAGGGCAAGAAATGGTTGGTTTGGGGTGAGGTTAAGGGTGGAGGGGTGAGGGGATGTGAGGTTAGGGTGGGTTTGGGGTGAGGTTAGAGTGGGTTTGTGTGTTTTGGGGTGTTTTACACACACACACACACACACATATATATTCATTCTCTCTCTCTCTCTCTCTCTCTCTCTCTCTCTCTCTCTCTCTCTCTCTCTCTCTCTCTCAAAGCTAGACTAGAGTGTGTGCGTGTGTGTCCAGGCAATGAAGGAAAATGTGGACAGTTTCTCATGAATTGAAAAGAAAGAAAAAATAAGGAAAAAAAATTGAGGTGTTTTGTTAAGATAAGTTTGAATAAAGGTCATATTTGTATCAGAATTTTGATGTTTATATTCCTCACACCAGCAGTTGTAGTGGATTAGGAGTGTTTCCCTTCCTGCTACTACTGCTACTACTGTTACTATTACTATTACTGCTACTGTTCCTACTACTACTACTACTACTAAAGCGCTGTTATTCTTACTACTACTACTACTACTTCTGTCATTATGTTTTCTCTTACTACTACTATTTCTATACAATCACTACTACTACTACGACCACTACGATTTTGCCAAAGGTCTTATGTTGATATTGCTAACTATTTATCAAGCATTATATATATATATATATATATATATATATATATATATATATATATATATATATATATATATATAGAAAAAAAACACTTGATGAATGCATATACTCTTAGAAATAACACACACACACACACACAAAGTTTGCAAGTACACAAACACAAGTAAACAATTAAAAAAAAAGTTAATAAAAAAAATCTGCACATTCATTTTAGGGAAGAAAAATAAAATAAAAAGGAAGAACACACACACACACAAATTTACAAGTACACAAATACTCACAAACAATAAAAAAAAAAACGATAACAAATCTAAACATTCATTTTAGTGAAGAAAAAACAGCAAAAAAGGAAAAAATAAAAAAAATAGTAGAAGACGCGTGACATATTTTCCAGAGCAAAGGAAACACGTGGGTTTGTTGATACGCGGCGCGGGCGGTGAGAGAGAGGGAGAGGGAGAGCTAGGGAGAGGTGAGAGGTGACTATTCTTGCCGGCTGGTGAACGTATCTCTGGTTAAGTGGCCATATTGCAGTGAGAGGAAGGAAGAGGAGAGGAGAAGAAGAACAAGGGAGGAAGAGAAGAGGTAGAAAGGAAGAAAAAGTACGTATGTGTTTTTTTTTTTTTTTTACTCTCTCTCTCTCTCTCTCTCTCTCTCTCTCTCTCTCTCTCTCTCTCTCTCTCTCTCTCTCTCTCTCTCTCTCATTTCCTTTGTGTTTCCAGCAATGTCGTGGCGAGGAAGAGGAGGTGGCGGCGGCGGTGGTGGCTGGGGAAGAGGAGGAGGAGGCGGCGGCGGCGGCGGCGGCGGCGGCTGGGGAAGGGGAGGTGGTGGAAGAGGAGGAGGAGGTGGAAGAGGCGGATATTACGACCAAGGACCACCTGACCATGTGAGTGTGTGTGTGTGTGTGTGTGTGTGTGTGTGTGTGTGTGTGTGTCCATCCTGAGTCAGTGTCACCAAGTCTTGTCTGTATCTTTTCCCTACAGTTCACTATCTTGCACATCATTATTGGGTCTCCTCTCTCCCGTCTGTCCTTCAAAGTTGGTAGTTCCATTTCCTTTCTTGATGTCCTTCTGCTTGTATGATCACCACACCACACCACACACACCACTGCTGCATATTCTAGCCTCTATCTTATTCCAGAGGTTACGATCTTTTCCATCACAGTCTTGTCCGTGTAATTGATCGCCAGCCTGATGTTGGTTAGTGTTCTGTGTGTTGCAGCATATGGTGGACTGTTGTGTTGTGTCTGTGTGGAGTCAGGCTGTCTTGTATCACCACTCCCTCCTCTTTCTCTTCACTCTTTTTCATTATAATCTCTTCTCACATTTTGTATTCCCATGTTGGACTTATGTTACTCGTGTGTGTGTGTGTGTGTGTATATGTTTATATAAGAGGACAAAACTGGCCAAGGGCAACAAAAATGACAATTTGCTCTCCAGTCTCATTATAGATTTGTAATTACATTGATCACTTACATTTTCCTCCTCTTCCTCTTTCTTTTCCTCCTCCTCCTCCTCCTCCTCCTCCTCCTCCTCCTCCTCCTCCACTTCTTCTTCTTCTTCTTCTCCTCCTCCTTGACATATGTCTTCCATACAGGTGGTGCCATTTGGTAGTTTGGTGAACACTTGCCAGGGTGACTTGGTGTGCCTAGTGTCTCACCAGGATGTGCCACACTTCAACGCACCAATCTACTTGGAGAACAAGGAACAGGTGTGTGTGTGTGTGTGTGTGTGTGTGTTCTATCTCTCTTCTTTTCTCTATCTTCACTCTTCTCTATTTTCTCTTTTTTTTTCCTCTCTCTCTTTCTCTCACTCTCACTCTCACTCTCTTTTTCTCGGCAGATTGGCAAAGTGGACGAGATCTTTGGCACAGTTATGGAAAAATATGTATCGGTGAAACTCAACGAGAACATCAAGGCGTCCTCCTTCAACCAAGACTTTAAGGTGTGTGTGTGTGTGTGTGTGTGTGTGTGTGTGTGTGTGTGTGTGTGTGTGTGTGTGTGTGTGCTTCCTCACTTTTTTTTTTATGTAAGAGGAAAACTAGCCAAATGCAACAAAGATATCAAGTTAAAAGCACCCACTCAGTTGCCAGTTCCCTTACAGAGCCATTACAATTAGCCAAAGGTTGGGGACATGTCTTTAAGCTTCCCTTGTGAATGAAGTCAAGTTCTGTGTGTCTGGGGCCCTTAGGGAGTGAGATTAAGGGTGTCTCTAAGGGTCTAAGAGTCTTTAACCCCTTCAGCACCATGACACATTTCCATATTCATTCTGGTGACTTTTTGGTGACTTGATACAGCTTCAGAAACTCATGTGGGGGGTTAAAATAGTGAAGACTGTGGCCATTAATCCTCTGACCTCAATAGACCTTTCCTAGTGTCAGTAAAATGGTCTAATGGTGCACAAATCTCAAGGTAAAAAAAATTCTGGTGACTATTTGGTGATTGTTTGCTCTCTCTCTCTCTCTCTCTCTCTCTCTCTCTCTCTCTCTCTCTCTCTCTCTCTCTCTCTCTCTCTCTCTCTCTCTCTCTCTCTCTCTCTCTCTCTCTCTCTTTATTTATTTATTTATTTATTTATTTATTTATTTATTTATTTACTTACTTACTTACTTACTTACTTACTTACTTACAGATCTACATCAACCCTGCCAAGTTGCTGCCAATCCACATGTTTACAAACAGTAAGCCTTCGGGGCGTGGTGGTCGTGGTGGCAGGGGTGGTGGAGGCAGAGGAGGGAGAGGTGAGTCTGGTGGTGGTGGTGGTGGTGGTATGTGTTTTTTTGGTGAGCTAGCAAGTTGGCAGCAGTGACCTCCATAGACCCTTGCTAATGTCAATAAAATGGTCTAATGGTACACAAATCTCAAGGTAAAACTGAGTCCCAGTACTGAAAAGATTAAAGTAGTGAAGACTGTGACCATTAACCCTCAGACCTCCATGAATCCTTCCTAATGTCAGTAAAATGGCTTAATGGTGCACAAATCTCAAGGTAAAAATGTGTCCCAGTATTGAAGGGGTTAAAATAGTGAAGACTGTGGCCATTAATCTTTCTTAATGTCAATAAAAATGGTCTAATGGTACTGAAGGGGTTAAAGTAGTGAAGACTGTGGCCATTAATCTTCTGACCTCCATAGACCCTTGCTACTGTCAATAAAATGGTCTAATGGTGCATAAATTTCAAGGTAAAAATGTGTCCCAGTACTGAAGGGATTTTACTCTTGATTTTAAGATTAGCTACTCTTTTTACTTTTTTTTTTTTTACTTATTTATTTTCTATTTATGGTGGTGTTTCTAAGAGCAGCTACTCTAATGATCCTCTTTATTACTCTTTTCTTTTTTTTTTTTTTTAATCCCTCCATTTCTACTTGTTCCTTTTTTTTTCCTTTTTTTTTCTCATTTTCATTTTTCTTACTCCTCTTACTCATTCCTTTATTTACTCTTTTTACTCTTCCTATTTCACTCTTGTTCTCTTTTTTTTTTTCTCTCTCTCTCTCTCTCTCATTTCTCTTCACATAATGTTGGTATTGTTTCTAAGACTTGCCTTGTCCCTCAACAGGTGGCGGCTTTGGCAGAGGAGGAGGTAGAGGCGGCTTTGGAAGAGGAGGTGGAGGTGGAAGAGGAGGAGGAGGAGGGTTTGGAAGAGGTGGAGGAGGAGGGTTTGGAAGAGGTGGAGGCGGCGGCTTTGGAAGAGGAGGAGGAAGAGGAGGAGGAGGAGGGTTTGGGAGATCTGGTGGTGGTATTTCAAAGAGGTACTGAGAGAGAGAGAGAGAGAGAGAGAGTGTGTGTGTGTGTGTGTAATTTTAAGGGGGTAATTAAAAGTCAAGTTTGTGACAATACATCTTTTGTTAACAAGATAACGAGTCATGTTTTTATTATTCACACTTTTTATTTCACACTTCCCTCCTCTCATGTTAAGTGTGTGTGTATGTGGGTGAGGGGCTGAGAGAGAGAGACTGTGTGTGTGTGTTCATTATATCCTTTAATTGCTAATAATGAGAAGAGAAGGCCGTGTTTTATTCACACCTCCCTCACTGTCCACTTCTCAGTACCAACAATCTTTAAGAAGTCAACAAAACACACTCATACAATTTCTAACAAAAGTATTTACACACACAAGCACTTCACAACTCCTCCAGTCAGTCTGCTCTAAAGTGGCTCCTGGGTCTATCTGAATGGGGTCTAAAGAGGAAGGCGTGGCTGTCAGACCTTAAGAGAAACCCAGCTGTCTTGTGTGTGTTGGTCAGAAATCTTGGTATTCACATCACATACAATCACAAGACTAAACCCTGACTTGGCTAACACTACTAATCTTTTGGGGGGACTGGCTATCAAGTGGGTGTCTGTCTGTCTCTTTCTCTCTTTTTTTTTTGGGCCAGCTTCCCCTCTTCTGTAAATAAAAAAATAAAATAAATAAGCAAGCCACACTATTTTTGGAACCCAGGAACCACTTCAGAGCACATTGACTATAGTACAATGCTAATATATTTACACCTACTAACAATGAGTACCTCCCAGCAGTGTGTTTACAACCTCTTCAGTACCAGGACATGCTTTCATATTCATTCTGGTGACTATTTGGTGATTTTATACAGCTTCAGAAACTCATGTGGGGGGTTAAACTAGTGAAGACTGTGGCCATTACTCTTCTGCCCTCCATAGACTCTTGCTGGTGTCAATAAAATGGTCTAATGGTACACAAAACTCAAGGTGAAAATATGTCCCAGTACTGAAGGGATTAAAATAGTGTGAAGACTGTGGACCATTAATCTTCTGACCCTTCATAACAAATAAAATGGTCCAATGGTACACAAAAAAGGTGAAAATATGTCCCAGTACTGAAGGGGCTAAGACAAGTAGTGTTCCAGCAGTTCAGGATCAGTGGGCTTGAGAATAACTTGTCCTGTAAGTTGACAACCCAGCCCGGCTCCAGTCCATAGAACACCTGCCGTGGGTCCTTCCTCTCAAGCAGCATCGCCTCCTGTGTCAAGTCTCGGATGTTTGGCAACTTGTATCCATATTTCTGTAAGGAGACCAGGAAATTTATTATTTTATTCATTTATTTTTTAAGGTGAAAACTGGCTGGCTGGCTTGCTCTCTCTCTTTACATAAGGGAAAAACTGGCTTTCTAAAGGGTCCGGTTGAATATACTTGTGTTATTTAAGAGTACTTTGATGGTTCTAGTGATGGACTGATAAGATTTCTAGTTAATTAAAAGGAGAAACTGTCTTGAAAACTTGGCCTTGGAAAATAGGAGCAAAACATTTATGAGTACAGGTGTTAATCATTCTAATCTTCCGACACTCACCTGGGCCAGCACAAACCTCTCCCTGGCCACCTCATCGGGGTCAGCCAGATAGCCGCGGTTCTTGGGGTCACTGTAGTAGGCAATGAGGTTCTGTGGTGGCAACATGCGGCGGGGTATGGCCACTCCTGCTGGCACACACAGGAGAACATTATCACACCGCAGAAAAAGAGGAATAATTGAAAAAATAGGAAAAGAAGACAAGAAATGGGAGAAAATGAAAGAAGAAAAGGGGGAATAAGACAATGAAAAGTAAAAGAACTAGAAAAAGAAAAGAAAAAGAGAACAAAACAAAGTAAAGAAAAAAAAAACGAGAAGAAAGAAAAAAGAAAACGACAAGAAAAAGAGAATAAAAAAGATGAAAAGAAAATAATGAAAGGAAAGATAGATAAAACGAGAAGAAAGAAAAAAGAAAACGACAAGAAAAAGAGAATAAAAAAAGATGAAAAGAAAATAATGAAAGGAAAGATATATCACGAAAAGGAAAGAGAGAAAGAAAATAAAGAAGGAAATGAGAGAAAGAAAAATAGATAAAGGAGGAAATGAAAGAGAAAGATGATGAAGGAAAAGGAGAAAATACCAAAAAGAAAAACAAGAGAGAAAATCATAAACAAGAAAATAAAAGAAGAAAAGAAGAAAAATAACAATGAAAAGAAAAAAAAGGAAAATAATAGCAAGACAAGACAAGAGAAAATAAGAAAATAATAAGAAAGAAATGAAAAGAAAAGGAAAAAGAAAATAAGAAAATAATAAAAAAAAAAAGAAAAAAAAGAAAAAGAAAATAAAAGAAACCATGGACCCTTGCTAATATCAATAAAATGGCCTAATGGTACACAAATCTCATGGTAAAAATGTGTCCCAGTACTGAAGGGGTTAAAATAGTGAAGAACCATTAATCTTCTGACCTCCATAGACCCTTGCTAATGTCAATAAAATGGCCTAATGGTACACAAATCTCATGGTAAAAATGTGTCCCAGTACTGAAGGGGTTAAAATAGTGAAGACTGTGACCATTAATCTTCTGACCTCCATAGACCCTTGCTAATATCAATAAAATGGCCTAATGGTACACAAATCTCATGGTAAAAATGTGTCCCAGTACTGAAGGGGTTAAAATAGTGAAGACTGTGACCATTAATCTTCTGACCTCCATAGACCCTTGCTAATATCAATAAAATGGCCTAATGGTACACAAAATTCAAGGTACAAATGTGTCCCAGTACTGAAGGGATTAAGTTTATTTCACTGTGCTTGATTCCTTGTCATAGCTAACTCATGCATTCCTCTCTTCTATTTATTCTTTTTTTTTTTTTTTTTTTAAGTACGACAGAAGCCAGCCAAGGAAAATACAATAAATAAATAAATTAATAAAAAAAAAAGGCCTGCTTGAGTGCTGGTCTCCTGAAAGATAAGTAAAAGTTAGCCAAAATTAAGGATCACATGTCTGGATTCTCGGTGGTGCCGTTTCTTAAGATTCCCTACTCTTGCTCCTCTTGTTTGGTATTCAATGCTGTTTCTAAGATTCCCTACTCTTGCTCCTCCTGTTTGGTATTCAATGCTGTTTCTAAGATTCCCTACTCTTGTATTCCTTGTTTCTTTGTAATGGCGCTCCTGACTGACTTTGCAAGACTAATACAAACCTCTGCTGAAGAAGGCCATGGGGTCAAGAGCAGCCTGCAGGGAGATGGGGTCATAATAAGCGACTGTGATGGTGCCCCCGTTCCGCTCCACCGCCGCAATCACCGCCTCTGTCGCCCACTGTACCTCCAGGTTCACCCTCGCTTCAAAGTGGTCCATACCCTAAACACAAGGAAAATTTTGTAAAGGGAAAGTTTTTGTAAAGAAGGGAAAATTTTGTTAAGAGAAAATTGTGTAATGATGGAGAAATTTTGTAATGCAGAAAAAGAAAAATTTAGTACTGGGACACATTTTTACCTTGAGATTTGTGGACCATTAGACCATTTTATTGACATTAGCAAGGTTCCATGGAGGTTACAAGATAAATGTCCACAGTCAAAACTATTTTAATCCCTTCAGTACTGGGACACATTTTTATCTTGAGATTTGTGTACCATTAGACCATTTTATTGAAATTGGCAAGGGTCTATGGAGGTCAGAAGATTAACAGTGGAGAATCTTCACTATTTTAACCCCCACATGAGTTTCTGAAGCTGTATAAAATCACCAAATAGTCACCAGAAGGAATGTGAACATGCATTATGGTACAGAAGGGCTTAAATTCTATCTAAGAGTTCCCCGTTTTCTTTGTAATTACACGGAACAAGAGCAGAGTGGATCTTTTCTTTTTCATCTTTTGTTGTCCTTACAAATAAATAAATAAATAAAGACATCTAATCATGGTGCCGCCGTGGTACAGTGGAACCATACGTGCTTTGAGGTCCAAGGTCCAAGGGGTCTCCAAGTGCACAAATCAAATCCTGCCCACGGTCCGAGTGTAGGTTGGGCTTCCTCACTCTGGGCAACGGTTGAGATAGGAGGTGCCCCAAAAATGTACCCCCTTCAGCTCATAAATTCCCGTGAAAAGCCCACAGGATATAAATAAATAATAAAATAAAATAAAATAAATGAAAAAATAATATCACCTCGTCTGTCAGCATAACACCGCCCATCTTGTCTGCGGGGTTGACGGTGATGAGGTGTGTGGCGCTGAGCTGGGTGATGTCAGTGGGGGTGTCTGTGCGCAGCCTGCCAGTGTCAATCATGCGCTGCAGCTTGCCCAGGCACAGCGGCGCGTATGACAGTCTCATGCTGCAATGTAAACAGGTTAGGTTAGGTTAGGTTGGGTTGGGTTGGGTTGGGTTGGGTTGAGTTAGGTTAGGTTAGGTTAGGTTAGGTTTGGTTTGGTTTGATTTGGTTAGGTTAGGTTAGGTTAGGTTTGGTTACATTAGGTTAAGAAGTACTCTCAATCATTCATCACTATTCTGTCCAACTCTTTAATGCAAGAGTTAACTAGTACTTTCAATCATTCATCCCTTTCTCTGGCACACTCTTGAACTTCCTGCTTGCTTTTGTATTTCCATCTTCCTACGACTTGACTTCTTTTAAGAGGGAGGCATCAAGACATCAGTCCCTCAATTCTGGATAATTTGTGATCTTTAAGGGAACTGGCAACCCAGTGGGCCTTTTTTTTCCCCACTTTTTTTTTGTCCTAAGCCAGTTTCCTCTCCTGCATACACACACACACACACACACACACACACATACATCCATGCTTACTATTTCCTCATTCCCTCACTACAACTTACTGGTGTCCCTTGTAGTAGTTCTGGTAGGGGAAGCGGAGGTAGAAGGGGTTATTGCCAGTCTCATAGCCAAGCCTCATGAAGTTCTGCCGCTGGCCTGAACCCTTGCTGCCAGCGCCGTGAGTTTTTCCCCCATGAATGCCACGCCCTCGCTTCGCCTGTGTGACGGGAAGGTGTGTCAGGTGTGTGAGGGCTTGCCGCACTCAAAATGCACTCAAAATACACTTGAAACCACCCTAACTCATTCAAAGCATCCAAACAATTAAGAAAACACACCAGACACGTCAAATTAGTGTTTTAATAAGTGTGTGGGCTTGCCACACTCAAAATGCACTCAAAACACACTCAAAACACACCCTGTCTGTCTGTCACTCTCTCTCTTCATTTCCCTCTCTGTCTACCTGTCTGTTGTCTGTCTCTCTGAAAAAAATTGCCTAGTTTTACCGGAAACTTGTATATCCACAACAGTGTGGAAGGGGTGATAAAAAAAAAAAAAAAAAAAAACGCTTTGAAAAGAAAGTGTATATTTATTCCCAAAAGGTCGGAATTTAATATAAAAAGAAAGAGTTGGTTCGTTTTACCGCAAAATCGTGTTTCCACAAGAACCGGGGGAAAGGGTTCATAAAAGAAAAACAAAAACAAAAACCAACAGATTTGCGAAGAAAACAAAATGCATATTCAAAATTGGTCAAACTCTACCATAAAAAAATATTTCATCCCGAACTAATCTGTTCATGTTATTGTAAAAATTTACCGAAATTATATACTGGTGAGGGGTGAGGGGCGAGAAGTGACGGGTGAGGGGTCAGGGGCGAGAAGTGAGGGGTGAGGGGTCAGGGGCGAGAAGTGAGGGGTGAGGGGTCAGGGGCGAGAAGTGAGGGGTGAGGGGACAGGGGCGAGAAGTGAGGGGTGAGGGGTGGAATGACTCACATTCTTAACAGCCCCGGGGTTTGGCTTGAGGTTCCCTAGGGATACTCTGGGTAGCCTCCTTAGCAGTGCCAGTGCTTTCTCCGTGCCCTGGGAAGCCATCACACAACCACTTCCCGATCAGCGCCGCAGCACAGTGCTTCTTCTTCTTTTTCTTGTGACCTTTTACGCTTTGTACCGCTTCGTAGGTCCTGTTCCTTCCAGTGCTCCAGTTTTCTTTTTCTTCTTGGGGGTTTGTTGGGGCCGTGCAGGCTGAGTCACAGCCTCCAGTACCCCAAAGGTGCAGTATGCGGTGGTGAAGTGTTCAGGCTGTATGATGTGGAGCTGGTTTGTTTTCTGTAGGAAGGTCCGGGTTAGGTTGAGAGTCTTGAAAGCCTGAGTGCAGTGCTTCAGTCTCACTCCTTCAGCAGCCTGCAAAAGGAGAGAACGGAGAACAACCCAACACACCAACACACCGCTGCCGGAGTGACTTGATCTCAATCTTCACGTTACATCACAGACAATACTCTACCACGCCTGATTTATGATCTTTCTAAGTTTTCCGATTGGGACAGAGAAAACTTAGTCGTGTTCAATGCATAAAAAATTTAATTCCTCCATCTATTAATTCTACACAACCTGCCAGACAACAATCCTCTCCTCTTCAGTGACAATCAACTGCATGTCTCCCTCTTCCACACTGAATATCATAATCTTAACTGGAAACTTCACATCTCATCTCTTGCTAAAATAGCTTCTATGAAGTTATAAAAAAAAAAAAAAAAAAAAAAATAGGCGTGCCGAGGCGTCTCCGCCAGTTTTCCTCGTCCCTCCACTTTCAGTTGCTGACTCAGACACCTACCGAAACGATAATTTACTCCCAGCGAGGTCAAATAGCATATAGTTCAGGGGGTGCTGTGAACCTTCCATTAAAGCTGGTTGTGATCTCACTGAACGTTTTCCTTTGGGTCTCACAATTCAAGGGGGCAGTCACAGCCTGCCCCCTCAAGACAACTCTCCTACTTCACTCAAAGCTACATGCACTTACCACACATACACACCCTTCACTTAAAATTAGAAAATAAAAAATGGCGACTCCAAACCCAGCCCCGGAGTCCCCTTCTGGGGAAGGCACCAAATTAGCCTTCAACTTTGCTATCCTCCAAATGACCTAGAGCAACTCGTATTCCTGACCGTCTTGGAGATACGCCCAACATTCTTGATATCTTCCTTACCCCTTCTGCTTATGCTGTTACTCTATCATCCCCGTTGGGCTCCTCCGATCACAATCTCATTTCTGTATCTTGTCCTATTTCTCCAATCCCTCTGCAGGATCCCCCTAAGTGGAGGTGCCTGTGGCGTTTTGCCTCTGCCAGTTGGGGGATTTCAGGATCGAGGTATTGCTGATTTTCCTTGGAATGATTATTGTTTCCGTGTCAGAGACCCATATTTCTTTGTGCTGAACGCATAACAGAGGTAGTAGTGTCCTTGATAGTGTCTGCATCTCCTGAATCTCAAGCACTTTATATCTCTGCCCGGAATCATGTTCTATTCTTCAACTTGCCAAACACTCCTTCATAAATAGAAAATGTTAAAATCTTTCAAACTCAAAATCCCCTCCAGACATCTGACATATAGCCAAAAACATCTCAAATAACTTCACTTCTTTATCTTTCCCTCCTTTACTTCATCCTGATGGCACCACTGCCATCTGTTCAGTCTCTAAGCTGAACTCTTTTCTCAAACGTTTGCTAACAACACCACCTTGGATTATTCTGGATTGCCCTTCCCTCTGACTATTTCATGCCTTCAATAAAAATTCTTCGTAATGATGTTTCCTATGCCCTCGCTGGCCTAAACCCTAGGAAGGCTTAGGGACATGATTGTTCTCAAAAACTGGACTTCCGTGTTTGCACCATGTTTGTTTGGCCAAACTTCTTTCAACTTTGTCAACTTCTACCTTTCCTTCTTGCTGGAGGTTTACCTACATTCAGCCTGTTCCTAAAAAGGATATATATATATATATATATATATATATATATATATATATATATATATATATATATATATATATATATATATATTTCGTTCCTTTTCATGGAACATCTTCAGGCAGAATGAGTGGGAACGGAACGGAACGGAACGGGGGGGGGGATAGACAGGGGGATGAAAGGAGAAGAGCTAGCTAGAACAAGATGTAACAGGGGGAAAAATGAAAGTATTAGAGTAACAGGTGGCGGGCTATCCGCCTTGCTGTTTATCACTATTTATTTTTGTTGTCGCTCGCATTGCTTGGTAAGCCGCTGATCACGTACTTGTTATATTTGTTATAGTTGTTGTACTTGTTATATAGTTTTTTATTATTATTATTATTATTATTATTTTTTTTTTAATAGCTTAAGTGCAGTGCAGGATAGTGGTGTGAAAGGAAGGGTAGTAGAAGAGGAAATGCTATAGTTAAGTTAGTTACTTAGGGTCAACATGTCATCATAGCCGTTATTTAGTTACTCATGTTTGCCTTGGTTTCACAGCATTCTTTGTTTCAGGTTGGACTGGAGACTAAAACCGGATTTCCTGTCGCGCCGCGGGGCGAGAGCAGCACTGTCTCATCCCCTATTCCCCTCGGGGGCCCGGGAGTGGCCCCCTGATCACCGTGGCAAATGGGTAAACATTCCTCGTGTGAACCGCGCTTGCGGCACGTGATGGTGGTGATATTATACCAGCACGCCATCTACTGACCCACCCACGGGGGTATAAATATCACCACGATCACTACTCCCACTCATATATATATATATATATATATATATATATATATATATATATATATATATATATATATATATATATATATATATATATAGAGAGAGAGAGAGAGAGAGAGAGAGAGAGAGAGAGAGAGAGAGAGAGAGAGAGATTAACAGTTTAACAACACACACAACACAAAGAATGGACACGGACGTGTCAGGAATACTTGTCAGAGAGGAAGGAGAGATGGCAGAAAAAAAAAATCATATTATCATAGACGCTCTGGAAGATATGAGTGTAGTCAGTGCACACAGCTGGGTGTCAGGACTGGCCAAGAAATGTACGACAGTTAGATATTGATTGAACACGAAGCCACGCACAGAACAAACTGAATCAGATTGTATTGAGGTTGGGGAAGGGGGGGAGGCAGGAGTGGTACGTGGAGGTGGAGTGACGATCAGTTACCAAGGGTTGGGGGGAATGTTTCATGCAGCATTTCCGTGCTCGCCATCAGAACGTTTTGTACTTCAACCTTCCACGTCGGTTTTTTTCAAGCTAAGTATGAGACTCAGGAATGGTGACACAACACAACAATCTGTGGTAAGTTTCGGGATATTTATTGTGAAAATGTTGTTTAAATGGCTGAACATTGATGGGTGAACTGTAGGAAATAAAAATCTGTCGCCAAATAATGCGCAGGAGGAAGTTTATTGCCACTCCTGCTCCTGATCCTGCTGCTGCTGCTGGCTCGCGATGGAAGGATGTACTGCAGTGGACTGAAGGACCAATCAGAGGAAAGAAATAATGGAGTTACTTGGACATTTAAAGAGAAAACCCAATAATCTATAAATAAATTTCTGGGAAGCATCGTCATGAACAACGCCTCTGACATCCTGCTGGTGCCAGTGCCAGTGCCACACCCAGTCAATCCTTGCTACACGCAATTATTTGAAAGTGTTAAGTTTCTGCCTCTGGCCTTCATTTCACTGCCCATCCGCCCAGTCACTACCCCCAACCACCTCCATTATCGCTACAATCCTAACCGCCACACCAAACAATGATGAGGGCCAGATGGGAATTAATTGTTTGGGCGAGCGAGATCAGTTGCATTATGGAAAAAAAAAACTCTAAGGAATTTTGCTTCAACACTTCAAATTTACTAAACCTAACTAAACTGTTCCTGTTTTGGTGACATTTTTCTTCACTTTGCAGGTCACCACACACACACACACAGCTGCCACCACCACCACCACCACCGTGAAGTGATCCTTGGCAAGGTCAATTATTGAAGACCAACCTTCTGGGGTGGATTCTGAATTACTGAGTGGAAGAGAGACATTGGTACCCAGCAGGTGGAGCAGCCATGGCAGTGAACACACACAGGGGTAAGCCACCAGTGAGGGCAATAGTGCTGGTGTCTAACTGGATAATATTGTTGTCAGTGTGCCTTGGGGTGGTGGAAAGAGTGGTGGCCCTGAAGGAGTGTGAAGTTGATGTAGTAGTGGTGGCAGGAGGAGAGCAACACACCTTCACTGAGGACAGTTCAAAGGCTAAAATATCTCAAATAACTCTGTTTGGGAAGGTGGAGGACGGCTTTGAGGGATTCAGCATCAATGTGGAGGGAACAGGTGGCATTGTTTCCAGTGCCTGGTTCCCTGCAGACCATGAATGCTTCCCTGACAAGGACACTTGGTACCAGCTCCTGACATTTTCACAGATCAAGAACAACGACACTACCATTATGTTTGGCTTTGAGACCAGACACTGCCGCAAGGAGTGTAAGAGCGACACAGCCCCACAAAGCCTGCAGCAGCAGAGTGTGGAGGTTTACGGGGCCTCTCACTGGAGTGAAGACATCCCCCGGGGGGATAACTGTACCGTTAACACACCGAAAGCCATCCGTTTCCATGGCAAGCATTCCACCTGCAGCAAACGCCCCACCCCCATGTCCACGATGAACATAATAGTGGTGGTACTGTTGGTGGTGGTACCGTTGGTGGGTATACTACTGCTCATCCTGCTGTACGTGATCAAGAAGAGAGCAGCGCCTTGTGAGTACTGTGTGTGTGTGTGTTTAGCTAGTTAGGTATATATTACAGGGTTAGGTGAGGGTTGTCGATCAAATGACCTCGTAGTGGATGGAAGTGGTGGAATGGATTGCTTGGCTCACTAGGAAAGCATGGAGGGTGGGAAAATTAGTAGTGAAACCATGTATGACTGGATCTGAAGGTGTTAATGGCAGAGGAACACCCATTCAAAGACAATAATATAGGTGCATGTGGTAGAGGGGGGAGTAGGTGCTCTCTCTCTCTCTCTCTCTCTCTCTCTCTCTCTCTCTCTCTCTCTCTCTCTCTCTCTTGCACCAGTCTTTGTAGTGGTGAGAGGTGGCCTGGGAGAGGAGAGTATAGCACCATCTTGCTGCTGAAGGTGTTAGGTACAGTGTTGGTGTCAGTAAGCACAGCACCAGTGGTAGAAGTGGCTAGAACAGCCTGGGGTGGGGTGGTGGGGACTGTAAGACACTGTTAAAGACTTCACTGTGTTGGTTTGGTCAGGCTTGGCTTGGCTTGACTTAGTTGGGCTAGGCTGGGGTTGGCTTGGCTTTGCATGGTTGGGCTGGGCAGGCCTGGGGTTGGCTTGGCTTAGATGGGCTGGGCTGGGCTGGGCTGGGGTTGGCTTGGTTGGGCTGGGGTGGGCTGGGCTGGGCTTGGCTGGGCTGGGGTTGGCTTGGCTTGGCTTAGTTGGGCTGGACTGGGATTGACTTGGCTGGGGTGGGCTGGGGTTGGTTGGGCTGGGCTGGGCTGGGCTGGGCTTGGCTTGGCTTGGCTTGCTTTCACTCCCCCAATAAACATGTAACAATGAGCTAGAATGCATTGGTGACATTGTACATGATATCCTGGCATCCTAACCTCTGGAACTCCCTGCCTGCTTCTGTCTGTCCAACTTCCTATGACTTCACTTCATTTAAGAGGGAGGTCTCTAGACATTTATCCCTTTCTTGTGGCTAACTCACTCTCCCTGCATGGCATACCCAGTGGCAAAGCTAGAGATACATTCTAGGGTTGAGAGCTACAAGGGCCAATGTCAAAAAATGGCCAATTGTTGATAAGCACACCACTAAACTAGAAAATCATCAGTCTATCCTTGCTATAATGGCCAGTGTCGTCCATGCATCTGGGGAGCTACACTGGCGCTCCTTTGTTGTAATTACTTGATAGTTAATAAAGGATGCAATATTTCACACGAGCTTTTCTCAAAACTTGGATTTTTTTACATTAGCCCTTAGAGTTCTCAGTCCTAGAATTTATTGTTTCCACGAGGCCAAACCTGAAAATGCTGCCCCCAAAAGTAATAAAAATGTGAGATTAGGTATAACACACACTTGTTGATTTTGTATGCATAGATTATACTATACATACATGGACTTTGAATCAATACTTGGTGCACCTTCACGTTTGCAAAGTCTTAAATAACGCTCTGAACACCAACATTCTCTGTCGCATCACTTGTGCTGCCCCTTGAGAAATGTGCCACTTGCCTACCCCCCCATCACCACCCCAGTAACGCCACTCTGCACGCCCCTTGCCCTTGCTGCTTTTTTGTTACACTACACTGCATTTGTCCTAGTCATGGGGGTGAGGGTGGCAGACCAGGGGAGTTAGCATGGAGAGAGAGCAGTGATAATGAGCAGTAACCCCCAGCAGGTCCACACACTGAGGGTCACACTGCCAAGGAAAGATTGGCCATGTTCCCTCTACATTTTTGGAGAAGGCAACAGTACAGCCAGAGGTGCAGCTCTTCTGGTAAATTTTCATTATTATTATTATTTAATTTATTTTTTTATCATTATTATGAAAGCTGAAAATTTGCCATATGTTGAATTTATTTCCTTATATATTTGTTTATTACTATTATTTTGTTGTTCTGGTAAATTTTCAGTTTTTTTTATATGAAAACTAATAATTTCTCATGCATTGAAATTATTTACTTATTTATTTTATTATAATTACTATTTTGCTGTTGTTCTGGTAAATTTTCAGTTTTTGATTCATATGAATGTGAAAGCTGATAATTTGTCATATATTGAATTTATTTAACTATTTTCATTATTCTGTTATGCATAGAAGTCTTACGTGTTTTTAGTATTTTAGTTTATTATTTCCTTTGAGTCTAACTTTTTTTTTTTATCTAGGAACTTCACACATGGGGAATAAAATAACATGGAAATAATATGAAAGCACAGGAATTATGAGACATGGAGAGTGTTTGGTGGGAAAAACCATCTCTTGGTATTGATTATTCCTGTATTTTGGGCAGAGCAGGCAGGCAGACTAACACACACCACAAGCACAGCACTCACTATTTTGTGTTTTGTTGGTCAGTGTGTCATAAGAACGGTCTTTTGTTCCATCAGGAGGAGTGTTGACTGATGTTGGTGTATCAGTATTATGTCCAGCACTCTCTCTCTCTCTCTCTCTCTCTCTCTCTCTCTCTCTCTCTCTCTCTCTCTCTCTCTCTCTCTCTCTCTCTCTCTCGTAAGCTCTAAGTGTGTGTTTCATTATGCATTAAATACACACACACAATTGTTTAAGACGGAGTGGTTATTTTCCCAGTTTGGCCCTGATGCTTTTATTTATATATTTTCGGTCTTACAACCAGCGAGGTATCTAGAGAAAGTCGACGGAAGTGATATACCACCAATCACTTCACTAGGTGGGTACAAATCACCTGAAACACACACAATCCACACCACAGATTCCATGGTTGGCTGAAACTGCAAACTGACCGAGAAAATTCTGAGTATTCATGTAATTTCTGTGAGGGGAGAGATCGTGGCCTTCAGCATATAATGTCACACTGTCACGGATAAGTCATCTGTCCCGTCCTGCCCTGCCTCATTATCTAGTGTGAGCCTATTTCTCTGAAAGTTTGCTCTCACTGACACCTGCAAACTCTCCCTCACTCACACCTGTCTAGAATTCAATGCATTGAGGTTGATCGAGGCCGTGAACTATGCGTGGGTTTGAGCACTTCACACGAGATAAAGGGTAGAAGTCAAGAATAGGACCTCCTCCTTTTCCTCCATCCCCCCCCCCAACACCTGCTCCAGCAAGCTTGGGGGACTGTGGGGAATCGGGGGTTTTAAGGAGGAAGCCAAAAAGAGGCGAAATATGGCGATCCGGGAAAAATCTAGGGACAAAACAGCCGTTTTAACGAAAAATTAATAAAATTTACTAACCTAAGCTAACCTAACCTTAACAAACCTAACTATATTTCGAAATAAATGCAAATAACCCAAGGTCACAATCCATACACCTGTCTGTCGCCATATTAGAAATCAGTGGCTGGAGCGTGACTCGCCGCTGCTGGTGTGTCAAGCCGTACACTGGCGTAGATCGTGCATGTAATAAGTCTAGAGCAGGCAGTGTGTAACAAAGGCACGGGTGTAGGTGGGGCATTACTTGCTTACTTCCTCCCTCCTTACCCTCACATACTCATTTCTCGCCACTCTATAATTCTCCTTATTTAGTATATTCCTGCTCTTTTTCCATCTTTTCCAAGCCACATCTCTCTTTTCTTTAGCCTTAACACAAGTTGCATTAAACCAATCCTTTCTTCCTTCCTCTCTCGGTTTATACTTTGGTACAAATTTCATAACTCCTTCTTTATAATATTTCATAAAAATCTCATATTTCTTTTGCACTTCTCTGATTTGTAACATCTCCCAATCTAATTTTCTGAAATAATTTTTCAAACTTTCTGTGTCCATCTTTCTATAATTCAATCTACCACTCCTGTATGTCTCGTCCTTCCTTCGCTGTGTTGTTGCTATCTGCATTTCCATAACCACATGATCACTCTTTCCCAAAGGACACTTGTATTGTATATCTCCACATAGGTACACTTCTCTTGTTAACACCAAATCCAGTCTAGCCGGTTCATCATCTCCTCTATATCTAGTATTTTCCTTCACCCTCTGTTCCATCATATTTTCCATCATTAGATTAAGAAATCTCTCTCCCATGCTTCCTCTCCAACACCACTTACTAGATTTTCCCAATCCACCTCCTTACAATTAAAATCTCCTACTAGTATCACCTTTCTTTTTCCAGATAATACACTTTCCAAACTCTGTAAAGTATCCTTGATCATATTGTCGTATTCCCTTAATGTCCAAGAATTTGTTTTAGGAGGTACATAGGTCACCATGATTATTAATTCTTTTCCATCACTTTTTATCCTTATGCTTATCACTTCTGCGTTGTTCTTCCCATACCAAACCTTATCCACATTTATTTATTTCTTCGTCATAATCATAACTCCTCCTCCACCTTTACTCTCTATCCTTTCTCCATATATTATATTTATTATCCAAATTTATCTTTGTTTTTCATGCAATTTTGTCTCAGTCAAACACACTATATCAGGCTTCTCCACTATCATATAGTCTTGCAATTCCAATCTACTTGACAGTATCCCATCTATATTAGTATACATTACGGTCCACCCACTGCTCCCTCTAGGGGTTCCTCCGTATTCCTTCTTTCCACATACCACTTTCTGACTCTCTCTCCTATAACTCTCCAAAAACTTTTCTCTTTCCTCCTCAGACCGCTCATCATTTTTCCTTCTCGCCTCTTCCACCAATTCCTTATATCTTCTCCTCTCTTCCTCATTTCTATTCTTTCTCACAAACACCTCTTTACAACCTTCTATCTCTCTTAACTTTGATGTTCTATATAGGATATCCTCCAGATTGTTGTGACTTCAGTACTACTTTAATCGGTCTGCTCACTCCCTCCTTATACGGACCCAGTCTATGGATCTCTTCCACTTCTTCTTGTAGGTCTTTTTTTTCATCATCATTTAGATTTTTGAACAGATCTCTTACCGTTTTTAATTCTTCCTTAATTCTCTTAGGCTTATATGTTATATTTTGTTCTTTCATCCCAAATATTAACACACTCTTCTTCTTTTCTGCTATTTCCCTTATCAATGTTTCCTTATTCTTCATTACATTAACCAGTTCCTTGGACCTTTCTTTTTTGTCTTCCTTCAACTGATCTTTAATTATTTCTTGTAATCCAACCATCTCTGCTTCCCTCGACTCAGTCCATTGTGTTTTCTTCAGTTCCCATTCCCTTTCAAACCTTTCATTCTGCTCACTAATCATTTCCTTAAAGTCATCTTTCTCCTTTACTACTCTATCCATTTTCTCCTCCAACCGTCTCTTGTATTTTTCAACCTCCACTCTCAAGTGTGCATTCTCATCCACCAATCGTTTTCATTTTCCTCCAGTCTCTTAACTCTTTCCTTCAAAGCCTTGCGAATTCTCTATCCTGCTCCTCCTCACTCCTCTGAACTTTTAATTCCTTCACCAACTCCTCAAATCTCTTCTCCAACATTACCAATCTACCTTGCAATGTTGCCCCTGTTGAAGCTGGACTCATGCTTTGACTGGCCACTTTCGGCTTTGCTCCCTGGGCCTCATCAACATATTTTGAATTTGGTAATTTATTTCTTACCGGTCTATCCACTTTTTCTTACTCTTCCTGGGAGCATGTGGGTGTGTGGTCACTGGGGGCCAGGCCTGGTAGCTACGTGTGTGTGGTTGGATGCGTTGGCGGCTGCTATGGCTGGCCTTTGTGTGGTTCCCGCTCTGTCGTTTGGAGTGTGGAGGTTCTCACACCTCCGATCACTCCCATGTACACGCCACCAGGCTACGCTCACTCTGTACACTCGTTCACTCGCTCTGGTCGCCCCTCAATAGCAATAACTATTCTCACTCAAGCACATTGCTTAGCGTGTGGAGTGTTTAAGTTAGATGCCGCTCTTGCGCAGGTGGCACGTCCGCTCTCCATGTGTGTGTGTGTGTGTGTGTGTGTTGACAGTGACTGAGTGGTGATGTAATGGCAGGCATACACGCAAAAGTAGGTCATGAGTCATGATACAGCCTGACAATGGGCATATTAGTGCTGGAAATGACTGACCACATCACCCCTTCCACAGACGATCCAGCCAACACCACAGAGTCCGGCTAGACAACCTGTGCTGCAGACAAGTAGTAGGAATCACTCACGCATCGCACCTCACCCTTATTCATATTCCTGTACTTTTTATTCACATTTGTTTACGAGTCATGTTTCTCCTTCCCCCAAAGCATTTTTTTTTCTTTGGTCATTATAAAATGTGCAAAAAATTAATGTGGCTTGAAAAGTAAATATAAATAAAAACGTAATGTAACTTAAAAAAAAAGAATCTTGACAAAAAAGAAAAATCTCATTAATGGAATCTTGTGATCCTTTATGAAGAAGGATATGAAACAATCATGATACTTTAGTTTACCTCATGATAATTAAGCTTAGCATAGCATGACTATAAAAAAAATTAATGGCTCCAGTCCTCACTATTTTAATCCCTTCAGTACTGGGACACACTTATCTTGAGATCTGTATATGAATGGACTATTTTTATTGACATTAGGAAGGGTCTGTGGAAGTCAGAAGATTAATAGCGACAGTCTTCACTATTGTAAACTCTACATAAGTTTCTGAAAGTGTATAGAATCAAATAGTAACCAGAATGAGTATGAAAATTTGTCATAGCAGCGAAGGGTTAGTTAGATCAGGGGTTCTCAAACTTTTTAGTTCGTTGACCCCCAAATGAAGTTTCAGATTTTCTATCAACCACCTAGCTTTTAATTCAAGAGAAAACCACCGATACCAAAATCAATATGAGTAGTAGTAGTAGTAGTAGTTATTGTTGTTGTTGTTGCAGTGGCTATGAAGTATGATAAAAAGGTATCACACAGTAAGAAAATATGTGTAGGTGTACAAGTATATATGTAGATTAATCCTCAGTGCAACATACCTTTTCTTCTTTCACTGTTGACATCATTAATTAATTATTATCAAGAATTTCAAATAGGAGCATTAAATGGTCCCTTTTACTCCAGCAGTAAACATTCAATGACCCCCAGATTATTCATGGACCCCCTTTCGACGCCCTGGCTATATTCATCACCCCTTTGGATGTTCCGATTGACCCCTTTGAGAACCACTTTAGATGATATGCACCAAAGAACACGTAGGTTTCACTTTTTAGAACATAAATTAAGTCTGCTCTGGAAAATACTACCAAGTGTAAATCTTTGACATGGTAGGATAAGGTGGTCAGCGAGGGATCGGGCAGATGTCCACGCGTAGGTTCGAATCCCACCACATATACCACCTTGAAACTTGGCCATTTGTCGAGTGGGGACCGTCCGGTTGAGATAGCTCATTTACCAAAAACTCGGTAATAAAGAGATAAGTGGTCATTAATTTTTTCACGTGTAGATTACTATAATGTTTAGTTACTGTAGCAGTTTCAAGTGAATCGGACAATAAATAACCGAGTAAAAAATAAAAAAAACGAGATTTTGCAAAAACGTTTTTTTGCATCTCAATTTTCGTATGACCGATTTCAGTTTTGTTGACACGTATATGAAGCATATAATATAACAAACATATTTTATAAAAGAAATTGTGTTATTTTGTTATTTCCTGGCAGTTATGAATTTTTCTTATCTGTATTTTCTTATATCTGTAACGCTGATATTATTACACACCCTAAACATACGCTAAGTACCATTATAAGTTACTACAGTTGATATCAGCAACACTGTTGAATATGTATGCCATGTGGGTATGGTACTATATAGTTTTTTTATGCATATGATGGTTACTATTGATTCAGCCATCTATATACACAAGTCGAAATTTTATACATCTGAATTGATGGTACTTGCGATGCCTTGTACACCAATAACTTCCATTTCACATCGCATTTTTTGGAAACGTGGCAACACTGTAGAGTTCCCCTCGTCCCCCCCCCCATAGCCGTAAATTAAGCTCGGTCAGATTGTATTTATATTCATATTTGTATCACCATAATATTTATTTATAAACTTATCTTAATATTATGTTGTATCTGTTCCCTTTTTAAGCTTCTGACACAAACAGTAAAGTTTCTACACACACACACACACACGTTTTCTTTCCAACCATTCATTTGCAGCCATGGTAGACGGCCAATGTTCTTTTCCTAAAATCACTGGTGTTCCTCTGGGTTCTGTCCTGTCTTTTTTTTTTTTTTTTTTTTTTTTTTTTTTTTTTTTAGTCCGGTTTTCCCTATTACATTAGGGCTAGGATGGTGCCTCCTGACAGAAGAGTCAGAAGAACTTTGGTTTTGGCATTGGGAACCGTGGATGCCCTTCCTAACCTCGGACTGTGGCCAGGATTCGAACCGGTGCACTTCAGAATCCTTGGCCCACAAAGCACGCGCGGTCCCCCTGTCACCCACTCTCTGTTATTCATTAATGACCTTCTTCACCAAACTTCTTGCCCTATCCACTCCTATGCTGATGATACCACCCTACACTTTTCCACGTCCTTTCAGAGACGTCCAACCCTTCAGGAAGTCATCAGATCACACAGAGACACCACAGAATGCCTGACTTCCGATCTAGATAAAAAAAAAAAGGCCACAAAAAAGGCCATCCTTATCAAACCATAACAGAAATGTTTTCTAAAATGCCAAAAAAAAAAAAAATACCAACCATACAGTGTTCTATCACAAAATATTTGCCTATTTATTAGACTTAATAAAGAGAAAGCAATTACAGCAATTACTCCACGTTATCATACTATATTCTGCAAAATCAAGTTTATGATGCATACTCACAGTGCTTGCCCATATGGGGGAGATTTGGATGTCGGCTTCCTAGAAATGCACTTGCAGCATCTCATCAAAGTCCTGGCTGTCTTGTTCAGCCAGATCCCTGGAAGTTGCTGCAGTTGAGGTGGATG
>NC_059260.1:588888-591388 GCF_017591435.1 Portunus trituberculatus | reverse complement strand
TTAAGTTAGGTTAGGTTAGATTAAAGATAGCTCTAATTAAAGATAGCTCAAATTAAAGATAACTCTAATTAAAGATAGCTCAAATTAAAGATAACTTTAATCAAAGATAGCTCAAATTAAAAGATAGTTCAAATTATAGTTAGCTCTAATTAAAGATAGCTCAAATTAAAGTTAGATTAAGTTCTCCTCTCACTTCTCTCTCTCTCTCTCTCTCTCTCTCTCTCTCTCTCTCTCTCTCTCTCTCTCTCTCTCTCTCTCTCTCTCTCTCTCTCTCTCTCTCTCTTTTGAGTGAGTGAGTGAGTGAGTGTGTGTGTCTCCCTCCTTTACTCTCCCTCCCTCCCTCTCCTCTTCTCCCCTTACTCTCCCCTCTCCCTCTTCACCCATAGTTACTCTCCCCCTCTCCCTTTACTCTCCCTCACTCTCCCCTTTCTCCCTCACCTCTCCTTTACTCTCCCCTCACTCTCCCTCTCCCCTCTCCTTTCCTCCTCACCTCTCCCCTCACTCTCCCCTCTCTTTTGTCACCCCCAGGAGTTCCGGCGAGTACGGGGCAACAGGGAGGTGAGGCGGCGGCGGCGGGGGCGTGGCGGCGGCGGGGGGGCGGGAGTGGAGGTGGTGTGCCCCGTGTGTGGAGTTCGTGAGGGGGACGCCGAGGTGGAAGGTGACATCCATCTCCACGTTGACGCCTGCCTTAGAAGGGTGAGTGGAGGGAGAGGGAGAGGAGAGGAGAGGAGAGGAGAGAGAGAGAGGAGAGAGGGAGGAGAGAGGGAAGAGGGAAGGGAGATGGAGGAGGGAGGAAGAGGAAGAGGAGAGGGAGAGGAAAGAGAATACGAAAAGAAGAAAAGAAGAGAGAGAGAGAGAGAGAGAGAGAGAGAGAGAAAGAAATATTTGAAGGGAAGAGAGAGATAAAGAAAGAGAGAAAAATGTTTAGAGAAAGAAAAGAAAGATAACAGAGAGAGAGAGAGAAAGAAAGAAAGAAAGAAAGAAAGAAAGAAACAGAAAAAAGGAATATCTACATCCCCTCTCTCTCTCTCTCTCTCTCTCTCTCTCTCTCTCTCTCTCTCTCTCTCTCTCTCTCTCTCTCTCTCTCTCTCTCTCTCTCTCTCTCTCTCATCTCCTTTTCTTCCACTTTTCCTCCTCCTCCTCCTCCTCCTCCTCCTCCTCCTCCTCGTCTTGTAACATCTCATCTCCTTTCTTTCAGGTGGAGGAGGAAGGAGATGAGGTGGAGGTGGAGGTGGAGGAGTATGAGTGGTGTGGAGAGACAAGAGTGAGGGCCACGCAGATGCTCAGGGCGGAGGGACAGTTGCATGGTGAGTAAATGAGTAAATAGGGTGAGTAAGAGTGAGTGAGAGTGAGTGTGAGTGTGAGTAAGGGTCAGCAAGGGTGAGTAAGAGTGAGTAAGGGTGAGTAAGAGTGAGTAAGAGTGAGTGAGGGTGATTAAGAGTGAGTGAGTGAGTAAGAGTGAGTGAGGGTGAGTAAGAGTGAGTGAGAGTGAGTGAGGGTGATTAAGAGTGAGTAAGAGTGAGTGAGGGTGATTAAGAGTGAGTAAGAGTGAGTGAGGGTGAGTAAGAGTGAGTGAGAGTGAGTAAGAGTGAGTTAGGGTGAGTAGGGTGAGTGTGGTGGTGAGGTGAGTGAGTGAGTGAGGTAAGTGAGTGAGTGAGTGAGTGAGTGAGTGAGTGAGAGTGAGTAAGAGTGAGTGAGTGAGTAAGAGTGAGTAAGAGTGAGTAAGAAGAGTGAATTAAGAGAGTAAGTAATGAGTAAGTTGTGAGTAAATCCACATATACCCAGTTATCCAAACCTAGTCTAACCAACACCCCCCCCCACCTCCACCTTTTTACCTCCTCCTCCTCCTCCTCCTCCTCCTCCTCCTCCTCCTCCTCCTCCTCCTCCTCCTCCTCCTCCTCCTCCTCCTCCTCCTCCACGTAAACCACCCCTCCACCTTTTCCTCCCTCTCTCATCTTTCCTCCACATTTCCCCTCGTCCTCTTCCACCTCTCTCCTTCCTCATCTTCCACCTTTTCCCCTCCTCCTCCTCCTCCACCTTTTACCCCCCTCCTCCTCCTTTTACCCTCCTCCTCCTCCTCCACCTTTTAACCTCCTCCTCCTCCTCTATCTTTTACTCCTCCTCCTCTACTTCCTCCACTCCTCTTCCACCTTTCTCATTTTTCCTCCATCTTTTCCTCTCCTCCACCACTTTTTATCTCTCCTCTACCACCTTTTCCTCCTCCTCCTCCTCCACTTTTTATCTCTCCTCCTCCATCTTTTCCCCCTCCTCCTCCACCTCCTCCACCTCCTCCACCTCCTCCACAGCACTGGGCACGCGGGTGGAGCGAGGCAGCGAGGACGAGGTAGTGGAAGTCTGCGAGGATGAAGTGGAAGCATTTGGACCTCCACAATTTACAGACTCTGATCTTCCACCTTCACTCGTCTCCACTTACGAGGAGACTAGTGGAGAGCAGGGTGGAGGACAGGACACGGTGGAGACTACAGTGGAGGCTACTAAT
>NC_059260.1:581388-583888 GCF_017591435.1 Portunus trituberculatus | reverse complement strand
AAAATAACAAGTAGAATTTTCATTTTCGCCTTTTTTTTAAATACTGAAATTAAAATGACAATGTTTTTTTAAATGGTAAATTCTGGTTAATTCTCGCCTTTTTGAAATAACAACTAGAATTTTCATCGCCGCCTTTTGAAAATGCTGGAATTTTTCTCCATTTCTGAAATAATGATGTCCAATTTTTATATATTTATTTATTTATTTATCATTTTGTTCCCCCAATCACTTGACGAGACACACACACACACAGACAGACAGACACGAGCTCAAATCAAGTCGATAGCACCCTTTTATATACAACCCCGCCCCTCTCCCACCCCCTCTCCCTCTACCCCTCTCCCTTCTCCCTCTCCCCCCCCCGCCCCAGCACACACCTGCACACACACACCTGTTCTCTACGCTCTTATCACTACAAGTTACGTAATATAAAGCCAAAACACAGACATTGGGTACGTAAGGATCTTGTTATCATTATTTTTCAACATCATTATCGCCATTATCAACATCGTCATCATTATCATCATCAGCTTACTTATATAAATCACTGAAACATAAAGCTCTGTGTGGTAGTAGTAGGAGTAGTAGTAGTAGTAGTAGTAGTAGTAGTAGTAGTAGTAGTAGTAGTAGTAGTGGTAGTAGTGGTACATCATCATCATCATCATCAGTATTAGTTTATTTAATTTACTATTGTTATTATTATTATTTTATTCATTTATTTATTGTTTTTTTTAAAGATTGCGAACTACAGCAAAGATTTATACAATGACAAATATAATACAAGGTCCTTTTTTTTTTTTTTTGTTATTTTTTTGCATTTATTTGTATTTAGGGATATTTTTAGGGAGCTGAGGGACATTTTTAGGGATTTTCTGACAACTTCGGCGCCATTTTATACAGCCATAGTTACAATTTAGGGATATTTTTCGTGGAGTTTAGGGACTTTTAGGATTGAGGCTCCATACTGTACAATATATAAAGGGAATATCTTACAAGGAGGAGGAGGAGGAGGAGGAGGAGGAGGAGGAGGAGGATAAACACGAGGAAAAGGAAGAATAAGTAGAGGAGGAGGGAGAAGAGATGGAAGAGGAGGAGGAGGAGGAGAAAGAGGAGGAGGAGGAGGAGGAGGAGGAGGAGGAGGAGGAGGAGGAGGAAAAATAACTAGGATTGAAAGAAAGTGACGAAAGAGGAAGAAGATTGAACAGAGAGAGAGAGAGAGAGAGAGAGAGAGAGAGAGGAAATTTGACAGGTGAGAGTGAGGGGAGAGAGGTTAAAGGGGAAGAATGTGAGGGAGAGAGAGAGAGAGAGAGAGAGAGAGAGAGAGAGAGAGAGAGGGGAGGAATAGGATAGGGTGGCGCCGTACATACACACACACACACACACACACACACACACACACACACACACACACACACTCACACACACAGAACACTTAAAATTGACCAAGAATTCATATTTTTGACATATATAAGTTTTTTTTATACAAAGTTCCGTTTTCTATAAGGTTGCCGCCATCTTGTCCCCGTTTTCTTTACATTAGGAGTGGGAAAATAAGCAAACAAATGAAAAATAAGCAAAAAATATGAAAAAAAAAATAATAATGAACAGAATTGAGCTTGTGGAGAGAGAGAGAGAGAGAGAGAGAGAGAGAGAGAGAGAGAGAGAGAGAGAGAGAGACGAAATTATTTGAAAAGGAAGTTGAAATAATGAAAAAAATAATAATAACTAATTTTTGTGTTCTTATTTCACTAAACACAAAATATTTTCCAAAATTTATCAGATTTTTTCATTTTCGTTTTTCTGAAGTCAAAATAATCGAATTTCTTTTTTATTTTTGCTTATTTTTCATCTCAAAAAATATTAAAAAATGAGAAAATACACAAATAAATCATAGAGTTTAATACAATAGCTCTTTAAAAAAATACATATACAGACATACAGACACACAGACACACAGACATACACACATACATAGATTTTCCCAGCACTCAATTAAATAAAAAAAAAAATAAATAAATACACAAATAATAATAAAAAAAAAATTAATCTGTACATTTTAAAACAAACCACATTTTTACAAATTTTTTTCCTCTCCTTTTTTCCCAAATTTCCTAAAAACAGGAAAAAACAAGAACAAAACATGTATAGCTCTTGTCACGGTGTACAATGACCTGACCTCGTGACCTCCTGACCCCACGTGACCTTATGACCCCAAATGACCCGAGGGCGCCAGTCACACTCACCCAGTCACGCCCGAGTCACGCTTTCTGCCTTACGTGACATTAACAAAGTTGACATTTAGAGGACATTGTTTACCTGTGTATTGGGTGAAGGAGAGGCGGGGGGAGGGGATGTGGGTGTTGGAGGGGGTAGTATGGGTGAGCTAGAACGGGGTGTGGGCGTGTGGGTATGGGCGTGGGCGTGTGGTTCAGATATGGGTTTAAGAATATAGATAGTTTGTGGGCGTGGCAGTGTGAGGAATGAGAGTGGGAGAGGAAGG
>NC_059260.1:566388-568888 GCF_017591435.1 Portunus trituberculatus | reverse complement strand
CTAATTGTTACCTGTCCATACAGAAAAACAGGTGGAAAAGAGCGAAACTTTGTGAAAAAAGGCGAAAAAATGTGAAAAATATGAAAAAATGTGGTAAAACTGATTAGATTAAGAAAAAATGGTAAAAATAATAGAAAAAAATTGAAGAAATGAGAAAAACGTTGAAAAGAAATGAGAGGAATCGGAATAAACAGGTGGAAATGAGCGAAACTTTGTGAAAAATGATGAAAAAAGTGATTTAATTAGATAAAAAAGGTAAAAATAATAGAAAAAAATTAAATTAGAAAAAAAAACGTTAAAAATTTTGAGGAATCGAATAAACAGATGGAAATGAGCGAAATTATGTGGGAAAATGAGCGAAAATTTGTGAAAAGGTGATTAAATTTGACAAAAACGTGAAAATAATAGAAAAAAAATTGAAGAAATTAGAAAAAAACGTTGAAAAAATAAAAAGGTACAAAAATATGAAAAAAAAACTGAGGAAATTAGAAAAAGAGTTGAAAGAAAATGAAACACTGGAAATGAGCGAAGCAATTTGAAAAAGATGAAAAAATTAAGAAATAGAAAAAAAAATGAAAAATATGAAAAAAAACGTTGAATGATTTAGGAAACGTTGAAAGAATTGATTAAATTAGGAAAAAAAAAACGTTGATTAATTACGTACAAAAAACGTTGACAAAATTAGAAAAAAACGTTGATGAAATAAAAAAACGTTTATTAAATTAGAAAAAAAGTTGAAATAATATGAAAAAGTTTGATTAAATGAGAAAAAAAAAACGTTTAAGTAATTTGGAAAAAGTCGATAAAATTATGAAAAAAAAAACGTTGATTAAATTAGAAAAAAACGTTGAATTAGAAAAAAAGACGTTGAAATATTATGAGAAAAGTTGAAATGATATGAAAAACGTTGATGAAATAATAAAAAAAACGTTGAAATAATATGAAAAAACGTTGATAAAATAATAAAAAAACGTTGCTAAATTGAGAAAAACGTTGCTAGGTTGAGAAAAACGTTGCTAAGTTGAGAAAAACGTTGCTAAATTGAGAAAAACGTTGAAAAAGAATAGAAAACAGCGAAAAATATGAAAAGTTTAAAAATATGAAAAAAAACACTTGGAAAAAATTTGAATGAGCGAAAAAATATGAAAAAAATGCAAGAAAATGGAAATAATTGGAGTTTTCAGAATGTTTAGTGTTAAAAAGACGAAATGAAAAGAGAATTTGGTCACGAGGAAGAGAAAAAAATGAACGAAACAAAAACAAACAAGCGATAGACAATGAAAATAAGAAATTATTATTATTATTATTATTATTATTATTATTATTATTATTATTTTATTTATTATTATTACTACTACTACTACTACTACTACTACTACTACTACTACTACTACTACTACTACTACTACTACCACCACCACCACCACCACTACCACTACTACTACTACTACCACTACTACTACTACTACTACTACTACTACTACTACTACCACTTCTACAACAACTACCACCACCACTACTATTTTTCTTTCTTTCTTTCTTTCTTTCTTTCTTTTTCTTATTTTTATTTCACGAAGCAAAAAGTTTAAAAAATTTGCTTACAAAAGAAAATATTTGTTGTCTTAAAGAGAGAAATTAAACTGTGAGAGAGTAAACATCGTTATCTTTAATGTGAGAGAGAGAGAGAGAGAGAGAGAGAGAGAGAGAGAGAGAGAATTTTAATTGTGAAAACTGCTACTGTCTATGTAAATAATCGTTATCTTTAATGTGAGAGAGAGAGAGAGAGAGAGAGAGAGAGAGAGAGAGAGAGAGAGAGAGAGAGAGAGAGAGACACCCTACCGTTTATTACGCAAGGAATAGGGAGAGACGAGAGCAGGGAAACATGATGGAAGAGAGAGAGAGAGAGAGAGAGAGAGAGAGAGAGAGAGAGAGAGAGAGAGAGAGAGAGAGAGAGAGAGCAGAAAACGGATGAGAGGGAACATATAAAGGAAGAGAAGGAAGACGAGAAGGAGGAAGAAGAAAGGAGGAGGAGGAGGAGAAGGAGAAGGAGAAGGAGAAGGAGGAAGAGGAGGAGGAGGAGGAGGAAGAAGAGGATAAAGGAAGAAATAAGGGTCACAAGGAAGAAAGACGAACAAGAAGAAGAAGGAGGAAGAGTAAGAGGAGGAGGAGGAGGAGGAGGAGGAGGAGGAGGAGGAGGAGGAGGAGGAGGAGGAGGAGGAAGAGGAAGGCCAAGGAGGAAAAGTAGGGCGAGGATAAAGAGGCATGAAGAGGAGGAAGAAGAAGAAAAGGAGGAGGAGGAGGAGGAGGAAGAGAAGGAGGAGGAATTTGGCAAACCTCGTCACTTCACTTACTGTGCACAGGTGGAGAAGAAGAGGAGGAGGAGGAGGAGGAGGAGGAGGAGGAAGGGACAACATATAATCCCCCAAAACTCCCTCCCTCTCTCTTTCCCTCCTCCTCCTCCTCCTCCTCCTCCTCCTCCTCCTCCTCCTCCTCCTCCTCC
>NC_059260.1:546388-548888 GCF_017591435.1 Portunus trituberculatus | reverse complement strand
TCTCTCTCTCTCTCTCTCTCTCTCTCTCACCTGGGTGTGGAGGGCGTGGTGGAGGCGAAGTGGATCGTGGAGGGACACGCCTTGAGTGAGTCCAAGAAGACCCGCTCTCACAAACCCTCCGCCGGCCTCCATCTGTGGGAAAGTGAGAGTGAGAGTGAGAGTGAGGGAGAGTGAGGGGAAGTGAGGGAGAGTGAGAGTGAGGGAGAGTGAGTGAGAGTGAAGGGAAGTGAGTGAGAGTGAGTGAGAGTGAGGGAAGTGAGGGAGAGTGAAGGGAAGTGAGTGAGAGTGAGGGAGAGTGAGTGAGAGTGAGGGAGAGTGAGAGGGAGAGTGAGGGAGAATGAGAGGAAGTGAGAGGAAAAATATTAGTGTGTGTTTTTTGCTCCGTCTGTGGGAAAGTGAGTGAGAGTGAGTGAGAGTGAGAGAGAGTGAGGGGAAGTAAAAAAGAGTGTGCAATTATTAGTGTGTGGTTTTTTTTTACAGATTTGTGTCACTCTAGAAACTGTGAGAGAGAGAGAGAGAGAGAGAGAGAGAGAGAGAGAGAGAGAGAGAGACAGAGAGAGAGTTAAATATTGTAATAAAAAAAAAAACATAGGAAATTAATAAGGAAAATGAGAGAAAGAGAGAGAGAGAGAGAGAGAGAGAGAGCACTAAGGAAATTTATCTCTACACTTTATCGCTCCTTACTCTTCCATACAGACAAGGGAAGAGTGTGTAGGGGTGACTAATGGATTTAAACACCCCTTTCTGCTCCCACAAGCACTGAGTCACCACCACCACAAGCACCACCATTCATCACCACAAGCACCACCACCACCACCATCATCACCACTCTTAAAAATCTTGATGGATATTATTTGGTGTCTCTGGAAACGTTCTCTCTGTGTGTGTGTGTGTGTGTGTGTGTGTGTGTGTGTGTGTGTGTGTGTGTGTGTGTGTGTGTGTGTGTGTGTATATCTCTATCTCTGTGTTTGTCTCTATATTTCTCTGTTTCTCTCTCTCTGTCTCTCTCTCTCTCACAAATTTACACCAAAAAAAGAGAAAAGAAAGAGAAAAACAACTTTTACATCAATGAAAAAAAATAGGAGAAAAAAAATAAGAAAAATAAATAAATAAATAAAAATAATGACAGAAAAACCTGCCCATTTAAATTTTCCCGGAGAGTTTACGTGTTAATGGGCGGAGATAAATAGGGGAGGAGGAGGAGGAGGAGGAGGAGGAGGAGGAGGAGGAGGAGGGGTGTGGACTGGGGGGCGGGCGTGGGGGGGCGCCGTTTACCTGTCCAGCGCGCTAATTACCTGCAATAATGAGGGTAATGGATATACCTGTATGATCCAGTCTCGTCCGTGTGTCAGCGTTCGTGAATCCGCCGCTAATCCGGATTCGTGACTTTTGGTAGTGGTGGTGGTGGTGGTGGTGGTGGTGGTGGTGGTGGTGGTGGGGTTTGTGTGTGTTTTTCAATGGGTTAATGGTGTTTTTTGGGTGTTGTAGTAAGTAATGGTGTTTTAAATGCTGGTGGTGGTGTTGTGTGTGTTTTTCAATGGGTTAATGATGTTTTTAATGGTGTTTTTTGGGTGTTGTAGTAAGTAATGGTGTTTTAAATGCTGGTGGTGGTTGTGTGTGTTTTTGAATGGGTTAATGGTGTTTTCTGGGTGTTGTAAGTAATGGTGTTTTAAATGGTGGTGGTGGTAGTAGTGATGGTGGTGGTGGTGGTGGTGGTGGTGGTGTGTGTGTTTTCAATGGGTTAATGGTGTTTGTAATGGTGAATGTCTGTTTTGTGTGTTTTTTCTTGATTTTAATAGGTAAATGGTGTTTTTAATGGTGTTTTGCCGGTGTTGTAATAAGTAATGGTGTTTTAAGTGGTGGTGGTGGTGGTGGTGGTGGTGTTTGTGTGTTTATAAATGGTTAATGGATGTTTTAAATGGGCACACACACACACACACACACACACACACACACACACACACACACACACACACACACACACACACACACATTAAAGAACTAGAGAGAGAGAGAGAGAGAGAGAGAGACAGACTTACTTATAAAAACACTACGAATTTAAGTAACCAATGGCAATAAAGGCGATCTGAATCCTGGCCGCTGATTGGCTGGCGCTACTTGGCCCGAGGGTTTTAAATGGCGCATGGTAGATTTAAATGGCCAATGTTTATATTTATGTTTTCTTTAGCGCTTTTTAAATGGCTCAGAGGCGGTAAATGGCGCAGGAACGTAGGGGGGGAGGCCTTTAATCTCTCTCTCTCTCTCTCTCTCTCTCTCTCTCTCTCTCTCTCTCTCTCTCTCTCTCTCTCTCTCTCTCTCACACAAATCCTTTTTATGGGCGACGCAAATGCCGATAAAGACACGAGAAAGGAGGGAAGAGGAGAAATAATGATGATAATAGTAATAATAATAATAATAATAATAATAATAATAATAATAATAATAATAATAATAATAATAATAATCTCTCTCTCTAGACACACTTAACACGCTTCACTTC
>NC_059260.1:538888-541388 GCF_017591435.1 Portunus trituberculatus | reverse complement strand
CCCGCCCGCCCGCCCGCCCGCTACCCGCTTAAACCCCGACAAACCCAGACAAACCTCAAAATCTTCCCGCTACTACCGTTTTACTCACCTCTTCCCGCTCGCTTACCACCACAAACACCTCCTCATCACCATCATCACCATCCGTGTACTCCCGCCCTCAATATCACTACGGCAATGCGAGTTCATCCGCTCAGTCTTCCCGTTCCGTTTTCCGCTCATATTTCACTGTGTCTTCCCGCTCATGTGTTTTTTGACGTCTTTTTAAATTTTTGTTGATTTTTTTAAGTCTTCCCGTCTTCTGTTATTGTTTTTTTTTCTTCCGTCTTTTTTTTGTTGAAGGGAGATATTTCAGTCTTCCCGTCGTTTGTTTTTGCAGTTTTCCCGTCAGTTGAAGGTAGAAAATGTCTTCCCGTCTTCCCGCCTTCTTTTCATGCTTTGCCCGACCTCTTCCCGTCAGTTCAACGCTAAAATTTGTGTCTCCCCGTCTTCCTTTCATAATGTTTTCCCACTTCTTCCCGTCAGTTTAGGGTAGAAAAATGTCTTCCCGTCTTCCCGCCTTCCTTTCATATTCTTTTCCGACTTCTTCCCGTCTGTTGAAGGCTAAAAATTTGTGTCTTCCCGCCTTCCGATTTTACAGTTTTTCCCATCTCTTCCCGTCAGTTGAAGGTAGAAAAATGTTTTCCCGTCTTCCCGCCTTCCTTTCATATTGTTTTCCGACTTCTTCCCGTCAGTTTAAGACAGAAATTAAGTCTTCCCGCCTTCCTTTCATGTTTTTTTCTTGACATCTTCCCGTCAGTTAGAAGGCAGGAATTTGTGTCTTCCCGCCTTTTCTTTTATACTTTTCCCGACCTCTTCCCGTCAATTAGAGGAAGAATTTGGTGTCTTCCCGCCTTCCTTTCACACTTCTCCCGGACATCTTCCCGTCCATTAGAGTCAGAAAACAGTCTTCCCGCCTTCATTTCACTTTCCCGACCACTTCCCGACAATTACGGCAAAAATTAATGTCTTCCCGCCTCACTACACCTGCCGCGACTCATTCCTCCCGCTTCACCGCCGCTCAGATCATTTCTTTCCGTCTCTCCTTTCCGATATGACATTCAAAGCTCCACCGATGCCCGCCCACTTCCCGCTCGCTTCCCGCTTTGCTAATTTGGTGATAACTGGGAGATTCTAGCGATAAGTGGGAGATTGAGGTAATAGTGACAGCGATAAGAGAATTGATAGAGAAATAGAGATTGTGGGAGATAGTGAGATAGTGACAGCGATAAATTGATAGGGAAATAGATTGTGGGTAGCGATAAGTGAGAGATAGTGAAGGTGATAGTGACGGAGATTAATTAGTAGGAAATATAGTGATTGTTGTTTGAGATTGAATAAAAAAATGTGCGGAAATTCTAGCGATAGATGGGAAATAATGAAGGTGACACTGACATAGCGATAAGGAAATTGGGGGAAATAAGAGATTATCGCTTGAGAAATACGACAGAAATGTGTGGGAACTCTAGCGATGAATGAGAAATAGTGAAGGTAAAAGAGAAATTGTGGAAAATAGATTAGAGAAATAGAACTGAATGGAAATATTGGAAATTCTAGCGATAAATGGGAAATAGTGAAGGTACAAGTGACATAGCGATAAGAAATTGGGAGGAGGAGGAGGAGGAGGAGGAGGAGAAATAAAGGAAGAAGTGAAGAAAGATGAAGAAATGGAGGAAGAGGAAGAAGAGGAGGAGGAGGAGGAGGAGGAGGTGGAGGTGGAGGAGGAGGAGGAGGAGGAGGAGGAAAAAGACGGTAACAACAATGATCATAGGAAGGTGAAAAGAGGAAAAGGAGAAGAAGGAGGAGGAGGAGGAGGAGGAGGAGGAGGAGGAGGAGGAGGAGGAGGAGGAATTGAGATCAAAACGAGGAAAAAGAAATATATGAAATGAAATGGAGAATGTTCAGAGAGAGAGAGAGAGAGAGAGAGAGAGAGAGAGAGAGAGAGAGAGAGAGAGAGAGAGAGAAAGAGAGGGTGATAAAATTGAAGGGAAAAATATGATGATTAGAAGACAGACTGAAAGTAATGATAGACAGACAGACAGACAGACAGATAGATAGATAAATAGATAGACAGACAGACAGACAGACAGATAGACAGTAAATAAAGGAGATTTTTATATATGAAGAGAAAAAATATGATAAAATAAGAGAGATTGAAAGAAATAGTGACGATAGATAGACAGAGATAGATAAATAGATAGATAGATAGACAGAGAAAGACTGGAGGCATTACGTGACAGAGCGATGGACGGAAATTAGCGATAGATGAGAAATAAATGGAAATAGTGATGTAAGATAGAGAGATAGATAACTTAACGCAGCGATAGACATACACAGAACACTCACAAACACACACACTTCAAAATAACAACACATTTTAGCGATAACGGCGATAGAAATCAAACAGACGGCGATAGAGACGGAAATATAGAAAAATGAAGACAAGAAATGGATCAACCAGCGA
>NC_059260.1:521388-531388 GCF_017591435.1 Portunus trituberculatus | reverse complement strand
GAGTTAAATGTACTAAAAGCTGACCAAGTGAATGAATGGACCAAGGAATAATTGAAATGCAGAAAAATGAAGGAATTGTAAAATGTACCAAAAACTAATTAAATGAATATGTGGAGCAAGAAATGATTAACATGGTGCTGCCGTGGTACAGTGGAACCCTACGTGCTTTGGGGTCCAAGGTCTAAGGTCCGAGGTCCGAGGTCCGAGGTCTGCAAGTGCACGGGTTCGAATCCTGTCCACGGTCCGAGTGTAGGTTGGGCTTCCTCACTCTGGGCAACGGTTTCCTAGCGGGTGGGCTTTGAGATAGTAGGTACCGCAAAAAATATCCCCTTTAGCCCAGAAAATTCCCTTGAAAAACCCACATGGTAGAAAAATAAATAATAATAATAAATAAATAGATAAATGTACTAAAAACTGATAAAGTGAATGTGTGGAGGAAGAAAATGATTAAAATGGTGAAAAAAATTAAGTTAGATTAAGTTTTAGCAATATTCAACTTACTTTTAATTATTGTAGTGTTAATTGAGTTAGGTAAGATAGTATTTTTTTATTTATTTATTTATTTATTTTATTTATTTGATTGTTTGAATTAGTTTATTTATTTTATTTATTTATTTATTTTTTTTTATGTGTAAGAGGAACAATCGGCCAAGGGTGCCAAAAACTGCGTTAAAAAAAAAAAAAAAGTCCCACTGAGATGCCAGTCCTTTAAATGTGACATAGATAGGGGACTCCTTGCTTAACCCCTTCAGTACTGGGACACATTTTTACCTTGAGATTTGTGTACCATTAGACCATTTTATTGACATTAGCAAGGGTGTATGGAGGGCACAAGATTAATGGCCACAGTCTTCACTATTTTAATCCCTTCAGTCCTGGGACACATTTTTACCTTGAGATTTGTGTACCATTAGACCATTTTATTGACATTAGCAAGGGTCTATGGAGGTCAGAAGATTAATGGCCACAGTCTTCACTATTTTAACCCCCATGAGTTTCTGAAGGTGTGGAAAATCACCAAATAGTCACCAGAAGGAATATGGAAACACGTCATGCTATTGAAGAGATCAAGAGGTGATTTTTTAAGACGCTCTTTGAAATGAGGCCAAAATGCATAAAAAAACAAGGAAATTCAAGTTAGATTAGGTTAGGTTAGGTATGCCAGCCCCCCAGCTCACCCCTAACTCACCCCTCACCCCCCCACAGGCAGCCACAGTCACCCCAAGAGCGTTAAAATCCGACTTGGTGAGAATAATTCCTATGAAGTCGTCCCAAGTTCTGGTTCTCCTCTTCCTCCCATGACTGACAGAGAGGAGGAGGAGGAGGAAGAGGATGAGAGGTCGACGGAGGAGTTATTCTTCAACCAGGGAGGAGGAGGAGGAGGAAAGGAGGAGGAAGGGGCTCTGTTGAAGAATATACAAGAGAGGCAGAAGGAAATGGAAGAACAGAACAAGAAGAGGAAGGAATTGTTGATCAAGGCCATTGCTGACAGGTGAGAGAGAGAGAGAGAGAGAGAGAGAGAGAGAGAGAGAGAGAGTGGAGATATCAGCTAGTAACTCTCTACCTTGTTATTTATGAGAGAGAGAGAGAGAGAGAGAGAGAGAGAGAGAGAGATTAATGGAAAGTAGATAACATTAGACACTAAATGAGGAATAAGGAGAGAGAGAGAGAGAGAGAGAGATTTTATTCCCCATATCTTTAATTTCTCATATTTCATCACTATCATGCCATTTCATACCATTTCCTCTCACTTTCCCTCTCACACCCTCTCCCAACGTCTCACACCCTCTCCCAACCTCTCAACCTCTCCCACACCCTCTCCCAACCTCTCCCTACCTCTCCCCACCTCTCCCCACCTCTCACATCCTCTCTGCACCTCTCCCTCCCTCTCCCCATCTCTCACAACCTCTCCCAACCTCTCACACCCTCTCACAATCTCTCCCAACCTCTCACAACCTTTCTCCTACCTCTCACAACCTCTCCCAACCTCTCACACCCTCTCACAACCTCTCACTCCCTCTCCCAATCTCTCACAACCTCTCCCAACCTTTCACACCCTCTCACAACCTTTCTCCTACCTCTCACAACCTCTCACAACCTTTCTCCTACCTCTCCCAACCTCTCCCAGCCTCTCCCTACCTCTCATGCCCTCTCCCCTTCCGCAGGAGTCGCCGAACACAGTCAGAAGCACAAAAACTGAAGCAGATCCAGGCAGAGTTGGCTCGGTTGGACTCTCTGCTGTCCTCCGATGTGTCCATACTCAGGAACCAGATTGAAGGAGCCAGCCAGGACTTCAATGAGGCCCAGTGAGTGTGTGAGAGTGAGGGAGAGAGTGGGAGAGTGTATTCCCCTTTAGTCCATAAATTCCTGTGAAGAAATCTCATATGGTGTAGGAAAAAATTAATTATATAAAAAAAGAGGGAGAGTTAGTGAGTGTGTGGGAGAGGGAGGGAGAGAGGGAGGTACAGTGAGTGTGTGTGTGTGTGGGAGAGAGAGAGAGGTGTAGTATGTGTGTGAGAGACAGAGAGAGAGAGAGAGAGAGAGGAATTTAAATACAGTAGAACAAAAAAAAGGAAAAATTGAGAGAACAACATTAGAGAGAGAGAGAGAGTGTGTGTGTGTGTGTGTGTGTGTGTGTGTGTGTGTGTGTGTGTGTCTCCATGTCTCCATTTATCCAATTTTTCCCTTAAGATTCTGCACACTATGTCCTGTAACAGCTTCATCACTCTTTACATTCCACTTCTCCACCGTTCTGTGTGGAAAACTGCATCTTCCACTATCCTTCTATCCTTCACACACTGCCTCATCCTAATCTTATGTCCTCTTGTCCTTCCATCTTCCACCAACAGCACCAGGTCTTCCTTGTCTATCTTTTCAGTGCCATTGACTATTTTATGCATTGTTATTAGGTCCCCTCGTTCTCTGCTAGTAAGGTTGGCAGTCCCATTTCCTTCAGTCGTTCTTCAGATGTGAGGTCCTTTAGTTCCGGCACCATCTTTGTAGCAATCTTCTGTATCCTTGCTAATCTGGTATCCTTTTTCAAGCTGGGCGACCACACCACTGCTGCATATTCCAGCTTTGGACGTGTGTGTGTTTGTGTGTGTGGGTGTGTGTATCTCCATCCTCTGTCAGTGTTACCAGGTCTTGTCTGTACACACACACACACACACACACACACACACTCACACTCACACTCACAGCCAACAAAACACAACATGAGAGAGCAGAGAGAGAGAGAAAGAGAGTTTATTGAAGCCAAAACAACATACTTACCCACACACACACATACTCAAACACTCTCCCTTACTCTCCCACACTCTCACACACCCTCTCACTCAACAGAAAGCGGTACGAGAGAGCAGAGAGGGAGTTTATTGAGGCCAAGTTGCAATTATTCAGTCGATTGGAACGCAAGGAACTTCTAACAGAGCATCTTTGTCGCATTATTGAAGCCAACGAACGCAGGAAGGCCGTCAAGCTGTCTGAGTTAATGGCACAGTTGGAGCTTGTCGACTGTGTGGGGGAGCTGCCGACACCCCCACCCCCCTCCCAGGTACTGTATTGGGGGTGTTTGTGGTGGAGAAAGAGAAAAGAAGGGAAGGGTGTGTGTTCTTGTGGGGTTTTGTGTGTGTGTGTGTGTGTGTGTGTGTGGAAGGAGGGAGGGGAGATAGGTAGATTGATAGAGAGAGAGAGAGAGAGAGAGAGAGAGAGAAAGACACACAGAGAGAGAGGGAGGTAGAGAAACAGAAAGAGAGAGAGAGAGAGAAACAGAGAGAGAGAGATACAGAAACAGAGAGCGAGAGAGAGAGAGAGAAACAGAGAGACAGAGAGAGAGAAAGCATGCAAACAAACACAATTTATAAAAGCAAACACAACCACCACCACCACCACACCCTTCCCTAACCTTCCCTTCCCCTTCCAGTGCCTGCCCCAGCTTGCCTCCCTGGATGAGGTGACATATGCAGCCTGCACCACATTGAAACACCCGCAGAAGGCCACACAGGCGCTGCAGGCTGGGCTGGCTCGGGTCAACGGCAACCTCACTGTGGAGGAGATTAGGAGAGCAACGGAGATGACACAGAAGGAGGAGGTGGAGGAGGAGAAGGAGGAAGAGGAATGTGTTGGGGAGAAAAAAGAAGAGGTGGAGGAGGAGGAGGAGGTGGTGAAGGAGAGTTAGGAGGAGGAGTGTGTAGGGAAAAGGAAAGAGGAAGAAAAGGAGATGGAGGAAAGAAAGGTGAAGGAGGATGTAAAAGAGGAGATGGAGGTGGAGGTGGAGGAGGAGGAGGAGGAAAGTTAAGAGAGAAACAGAAGGAGGAGGAGGAGGAGCAGAAGTGTGTAGGTAAAGGGAAAGAAGAAGAGGAGGAGGAGGAGAAGGAAAGTTAGGAGAGAAAAATAGGAGGAGGATGAAGAAGAGGAGGTGACCAAGGAGAAGGAAAATGAGAAGAGAGAATAGAAGAAGGAGGAAGAAGAAGAAGAAGAAGAAGAAGAAGAAGAAGACTCGATAATAATTCCATCCATTAATTTGCAGCTTTTATTGGTGTGTCCAGGTGCTAACTGTGTCCGTATGTCCGTGTGTATGTCCTTACGTCTGTGTGTGTGTGTGTGTGTGTGTGCACGTGTAGGTTGCCTATTAGCTTACTTTTTTACACTACAATGTATATTTATAAGTGTTTTATAACAATAAGTGCATGATAACCCATTAAGAAACGTGTGTGTGTGTGTGTGTGTGTGTGTGTGTGTGTGTGTGTGTGTGTGTGTGTGTGTGTGTGTGTCGCTGCTTGCCTTCATTTTTGTATCTGCCAGCGCTGTGTCTTGCTGTGTTTCCATGTGCCTTTTGAACGCTTGGGGCTGTGTTGCTGCTGACAGACACACAGACAGACAGACAGACAAATTTGTGACATTGTGACAGAACAACTAAGAGATAGAGAGAGAGATAGAGAATCAAGTTTACTGGTGCTGAGAGATAGAGAAACTGCACTGAAAGAGAGAGAGAGAGAGAGAGAGAGAGAGAGAGAGAGAAAGAGAGACAGAGAGAGAGAGAGAGAGAGATTGTAAAGAGATTGAGAAACTGTAGAAATGTGTGTGTGAGAGAGAGAGAGAGAGAGAGAGAGACAGGAAGACTTTAGGGGTGACAAGCCTGTATTACTTAAACAAGCTCAGGTTTTTAAATTCACTTAAAATGAATAAAAAAAAAATACTATGCAAGCGCTTTTGGTGTGTGTGTGTGTGTGTGTGTGTGTGTGTGTGAAGAGAGAGAAGGAAAGAAACACATTTTTTAAAACTTTCGCACAAAAAATGAGAGAAAAAAAGTTTCGCATTTCAAGAGAGAGAGAGAGAGAGATGTTTGCTTCACTTTTGTACTAAACAGTTTATATTTACGTGCTAATCCATGACAGACCTAGCCAATGTGTGTGTGCATGTGTGTGTGTGTGTGTGTGTGTGTGTGTGTGTGCGTTCTTTCAGTAAGTCATTTTGTGCCTCTCTATCGCTGTGCTTTATGCTGTTACGTGATTTGTTATCGGTGCTGTGTGTGTGTGTGTGTGTTGTACGCAAGCTCCTAAACTATCCTAACTGTATGCGCGTGTACATGTGTGCGTGTGCATGTGTGTGTGTGTGTACAACAGCCATGTATACACACAAAAACAAACATTTTAGCCTAACAATATATAGAAAGACTTAATTATTTGCTCCATTTTGTTACTAGTTCAATTTAAGTCAAGTTTTCCTGTTCTCTCTCTCTCTCTCTCTCTCTCTCCAACAAAACACTACTATTTAAGGTGTGTTGTGTTTACAATAAGATTCAGTTTGCCATTGTGTTGTGAAGGAAAGACATAGAAAAATTGTATTGCATTCTTTATTGTTGAGTTACATTTAGTTAACATTTTTTGAGTTACATTGGTGAAGGAGGAAAAATTTGTGATTCCGGTTGTAATTTTTCACTTTGTTGTTGTTGTTCTGGTTGTGTTTCAGTCACTGTTTGGCCGAGGTGTGTTGTGGGAAGTGGTGGTGATGGTGGCCAAGATGTGTTGTGTGGGAAGGGGAGAGAGAGAGAGAGAATAAGAGAGAAGAGATGAGAAGAAAGGAGAGAGAGATAGAGATAGGAGAAAAGAGAGATAGAGAGAATTTACTTTAATTAGGGGTGGTGGGGGCTGTGGGTGAGTGACTGTGGGTTTGTTGTTAGGGAGGCTGTGGGTGAGTGACTGTGGGTTTGTCAACATACTGTGGGGGACATACTGTGGGGCTGTGGGCTGAGAGAGAGAGAGAGAGAGAGAGAGAGAGAGAGAGAGAGAGAGAGAGAGAGAGAGAGAGAGAGAGAGAGAGAGAGAGAGAGAGAGAGAGAGAAAATGTACATAAATGATCAAAAATATATATAAAAAAGTGAATATTTTGTTTTCTTATGTAAATTTAATTCCTAATAAATCTGTTTGTTTGTCTGTTTGTTTACAAGTGATGTGGGGAAAGATAAATACAATTGTTGATAAATAAAAAAATAAAACAGTTACTTCTCTTATTAACCTCACCCCCCACACACACACACAAACACAAACACAAACACACACACACACACACACACACACACACACACACAAAGTTGAGAATCTCTTTTCCAAAACTCGAGGGGCCAAAATTGAGTCAGGTTACCGACTTTCCCAGTGTCCGAATGTCCTTGTGTTGTGCTGCCTTCACACTGCATAACATATAACATAACATAAATAATAGGATAACAAAGGGCCACCAGGGCCCATCTAGGTTATCCTGTATCAGTCGCACAGCGACCTCGTCATCAGTACTTAAAGATACACTTACAAGTACTACACAATACATTATATACTAATTCTAAATATTTGGACCATTAACAGGTTCAAGTCCTGCAGCGAAATCCTCTACAATCTGTGGTCCCCATACATGGGGATCATGTCTTGTTTAACTATAGTAAATTTCTTATAAAAACTATCATGCAGTGCTATACATAATTATAAATCTAATAAATTTAAGTGCTTATCTAATCTGTTTTTAAACATTGTCAAACTAGTGCTATTTACAACCCTCTCTGGCAATGCATTCCAGAAGTCTACCACCCTATGACTAAATAAATATTTTCTTATATCTAACCTGCAGCCTTGCATGGCTCACACTTCACTCTTCACCCTTTCAGTAGTGTGATGTACATCCTTACTCATTCTGGTGACTATTTGGTGATTTTCAAGCTTCAGAAACTCATGTGAGGGATTAGAATAGTGAAGACTGTGGCCATTAATCTTCTGCCCTCCATAGACCATTGTTAATGTCAATAAAATGGTCTAATGGTTCACAAATCTCAAGGTAAAAAAATTGTCTCAGTACTGAAGGGGCTAAAATAGTGAAGACTGTGGCCATTTTATTGACATTAATAAGGGTATATGGAGGGCAGAAGATTAATGGCTACAGTCTTCACTATTTTAATCCCCCACATGAGTTTCTGAAACTGTAGAAAATCACCAAATAGTCACCAGAAGGAATATGGAGACTCATGTTTTTAGACCATTTTAAGACAGTTTGACATATTTTTAGGCCATTTTAAGACAGTTTGGCATGTATTTTGAGCATTTCAAGATAGTTTGGCTACAATAAGACCATTTTACTAACATTAGGAAGGGTCTATGGAGGGCAGAAGATTAATGGCCACAGTCTTCACTATTTTAATCCCCCACATGAGTTTCTGAAGCTTGAAAATCACCAAATAGTCACCAGTATGAGTAAGGAAATGCATCACACTACTGAAGGGATGAAGAGTGAAGTGTGAGCCATGCAGTGTGAAGGCAGCACAACACAAGGACATTCGGACACTGGGAAAGTCGGTAACCTTTATCAATTTTAGCCCCTCGAGTTTTGAAAAAGAGATTCTTAGTGTGTGTGTGTGTGTGTGTGTGTGTGTGTGTGTGTACAATACAGACTGCCAACTTTTATGTATAAATCTAGTGTTTCTTGACAAATTGGCATTCCTCATTGACATTTCTATACACACTCTGCTGCAACACTCGACAAACAAGGAAATCTCTGTACACACTCTGCCGCAACACTCAACAAACTCTGCCACACATTCTCACGTCCCTGTCACCCTTCCACACACTCCCACACTCTCCACTACTCCTCTCACACACCTCAACACTCTTCCACTCTCCAAGAACTCTCACATCACTCTCCCACACTCCCAATTCTCCTTCCACACTCTCCCACACTCCCTCCCCTCCCAATACACTACCACTCTCCCAGACCTCTCACACTCACTCCCACTCACTCTCCCACACACCCCAATACTGGATATACCACTCTCCCAGAACTCTCCCACACACCCCAATACTCTTTCTCTCTCCCAGAACTCTCACATCACTCTCCCACACACCCCAATACTCTTTCTCCACTCTCCCAGAACTCTCCCATATTATACTCTCCCACACTCTCTCTCCCCCTCTCACATACCTCAACACCCTTCTCACTCTCCCAGGACTCTCACCTCAACACCCTTCTCACTCTCCCAGGACTCTCCCATCACACTCCCAGACTCTCCCAGAATCCCCAGTGTTGGTTCCTGTGTCCACGGTCACCACTCACTCACAACTCTCCACTATGGTTGTGGTGACTGGTGACTGGTGGTCAGAAGTGGTGACTTAGTGTGGTCCAGGGGTGGTGACTTGCTGAGGTGGTCCAGAGTTGGGTAAATCTCACCAGGTTTCTCTCACCAGTTCTCCACATCACCTGCAGACAAACAAACACATTAATATTTCTGGTCTTAATATTTGTGGCCGTTTTGTGGACATTTGACTCAATACACAGCTTAGAAGTTGACCATTTCACTGCCAAATTAAGGCCGGTCTTCTCAAACCCTTCTGTCCTTCACCTCCACTATTTCAAAATGCTTCTTCTAAATTTATACTAGTTATCTAAGTTGTTTTTACAGTTCTAGAGGCAGAGTGACCCACTGTCACACACTCCCACCCACTCACACACTCCACCACCCACTGACACACACTCTAATCCTCCACTGACCACTCGCACACTCCACTAACCACTCTCACACTCCACACTAACCACTCCCACCACTCATTACACACTCCTTACACTTTTATACTCTGACCCACTTACATTGAACAGCTTCCAGGCAGTGCACACAAGGCTACATTATACAACAGGAAAGGCAAAGCCAAAGACTTTTATAAGGACATCTGAGAAAGGAAGGCCATTTAAGGAGCACATTGAACAGCTTCCAGGCAGTGCAGTGTCCAAACAAGGCTGTGGAGGACGAGAATTAATGCCCCATGTGTTGGTGTGGGAGTCAGGAAAGATGGAAGGAATAATGGTGGTAGCCTGAGAGTGGATTCTGAGGTAGTACAAGGTGGGTAGCTGTCTCTGTGTTGGTGTGGGAGTCAGGAAAGATGGGAGGAATAGTGGTGGTAGCCTGAGAGTGGATTCTGAGGTAGTACAAGGTGGGTAGCTGGAAAAAAATAAATAAATAAAAATAGATAAAAATAATAATAACTAATAAATAACTAATACTGTACATAGCCAGTTAGAGATCCTACCTACACACACACACACACACACACACACACACCAACATCACAGTAAGGCATCCCTAGCGCCCCGACCCACCAAACCCCGCCAGCCCCGGCCAACCCCCTGCCAGCCCCACCCCTTCCCCCTGCAGCAAAGTGATTTAGGGCACTTTTCGAGTGTTTTGAGGGCTTGCTGTGTTGGAGTAGGTGGAGGAAGTGGTCAGCCACGAGTCCACCTCCACACCAAGGGCACACACTAAAATGATGCTGGTGTTACCACTGTTAAACTCCCTCACACACTTCCATTCCCCATTTCTTTCTCCCATCACTACACTTTATATATTTTCAGGTGAGAATTGAAGGAAATGTTGACGAGTTGACACGCGAAGAGACGGGGGTTGGTGTGACGGGGTCAGGGTCCGGGTCAAGGGGGCCGCCTGGTGGTCTGAACGGGGGTATATATAACC
>NC_059260.1:511570-519070 GCF_017591435.1 Portunus trituberculatus | reverse complement strand
ATTTTTTCCCATTTTAAAAAAAAGGAAAGAAAAACCTTTTGTTTCCCCTGGAAAAATTTTTGTTCGTTTTTTTTGGGGGTGAAAAAAAAAAAAAAAAATTCAAAAAAGGGGCCCCCCGGTTTTTTTTCCCCCTTTTTTTTTTTTAAATTTTTTTTTTTTTTTGCCCCCCCCCCCCCGGTTTAATTTTTTTTTTTGGGGGTGGGGGGGGAACGGGTGGAATCCACCCCACCTTCCACCCCATGTTCCATTTACTGAGTCCCTTCTCATAATACCTCCACCCCCTGTGGCTTTCCTTTTTCTTTCGGAAGGAGGGGGAAAGGAGGAGGGAAGGGGGGGAGGGGAAAGGGGGAGGGGGGGGGGGGGGAGGAAGAAAAGAAGGAAAGGGGGGGGGGGGGTGGTGGGGGGCATCCATTAAAACCGATCTGCTATATATATCCCGCAGGCCCAGGGACGGGGGGACCACCAGGGCACCACCACCACCAGCACCCCGTTGGGCATCCCCCAACGGCCTCCCGCGGGAGACGGGGGCCCCCACTTGGTTCCAACACAGAGGGGAATCCGGGCCCCTCCTCCCTCCCCCTTTCCACCAACCACCCCCTTCTTTCCTCCCCTTGGCCTGCCCTCCCCCCACTCCACCCCTTGGTCTCCCCTCCCTCCCCCCCTTCTGGGGGGCCCCCTCCTCACCCCCCCCTTCCTTGGCCTCCCTCCCCTGCCCCCGGGCCTGGGGGGCGGGGGGAAAAGGGGGCGGGTGCCCACCCGGACCTTAACCCAGGGGCAGGTCGTGGGGGGCGGGGAGGGGTGGGTGGGGAAGGCCTGGCGGGGCACCTCCGCCCCTGTGGTGAGGGCCGCCCTGGCCCGGACGGCGAGCTCCAGCTGGGAACCAGCCCAGGAAGGGGCGGCCCTTCGCTCCACCACCTGAAAAAAAAATAAAATGGGTGGTGGTGGTGGTGGGAGTGATACCACCCTTGACCTGGTATAGGTTGGGTGTTGTTTTTTTGTTGTGTGGGTGACCACCCCCAAAAAAACCCAAACCCAAAACCCCACCCTGATTGCCCTTTGGTGGATTTGGCCACACCTCCCCCCCCGGGCCCTCCTTGTTGGCACTCCCCCCGGGTGCGCTCTGTGCGGGGTGGCGTGGGGGGGGCCGAGCGGGGGGTCGGCAAGGGGCACCACAGGGAGAGGTCCTTGGGCCGGTTGGGCCTGGACACTGCAGGAGTTTTGAGGATGGCCAGGGGGGCCCACCAGCCAGGCCCCACCCTGGCCGGCCGGGAGGGCGTGGGGGGGGCGCGGGCAGAGGGCGCCAGCAGCCCGGTGGGGGGCGTTGGGAAACACCACTGGGCAAGCGGTGGCCGGCAACACCCCTTGTTTCCTGGGGAGCCGCAAGCCTCCCCGGCCGCTGGGCGGCGGTGGGCGCAGGGCCCAGTCACCGGGAATTGCAACCCCAGCGGCCTTGGGGGCGGACAGTGCCAGGACACCGGGCGGGGGCACCTGGGGGCCACCAGGGCGCCCCCCAGGCGGGTGAGCGGGCCCCGCCCTCTTAGACTCCACCAGCTGCAGGGCCGCCCCGCTCCAGCCTCCCGCTCACAAGCCACCACCATCACCACCAACTCCACTGGTGGCCGTCCGCCAGGCGGGTCGGCGTTGTCCTGGTCATCACCGGCACCAAGGCGCGGGTAGGACAGCACCTCCAGGTGGCCGTGCAGCCCCAACAGCCCCCCCCTGCCGCCCCACGGGCTCAGCCGCAGGACAGCGGTGTTGAAGTGGCCGGCTGCTTGAGAGTAGTCCGGGTTGTGTGTGGCCGCCAGCTGGGCCAGGGCATCCAGCTGGGCCATGGCGTGCAGTGTGTGCAGCAGCTGCAGCCCCAGCTGGTACAGGCCCCCTCCTCCTCCCGACTATCCTCTCCAATCTGCCAACACAACAACACCTGTACTCACCACAACAACACACACACACACACACACATAGACAGATGTTTTATGGACCACAATCTTCACACACACACACACACACACACACCCACCATGACTCTAGCCAGGGTGGTGGAGGGGCCGGGGTGAGCTGCAAGGTACCTCACCCCGTGTGAGTGTGCCAGCATTCCCTCTACCAGCCTCCTTGTGTCCTCTAGCACCACCCCCCCTTGCAGCCCCCAGCACCCCACCACCTGCCAGCGCCTCCAGGAGCATGGCTGTCCAGGATGACGGCAGCTGGTGCGGGTTGGGGTTCTTGGGCAGCTGGAATTGTTTGGAACCCGGCAGCCATCTTGAAACAGAGGCAGAAATATGAGGTTAGGTTAGGTTAGTGTTGAGAGAGAGAGAGAGAGAGAGAGAGAGAGAGAGAGAGAGAGAAAAAAAAAAAAGAAAAATTAATATTAACACAACACACAAAATAAAAATAATATAATAACACTTAATCTCCTTTTAACAATATCAATTGTGGTAGCCAATTATTAGCAAACCGGAGGAAATAGGATGGGAGGGGGAGGGGAGGTCGGGGGACACTGGGTCTACTCCCCACCAAACCAAGCCGCCCCATCACCGTCAAACCCCAACCCCTTTCCCCATATTCTGAACATGGTTATTTTGTTTTTTTGTTTAAGGAATTCAATTGTTAAGTTTTTTAGAATCACATACATAATAATACTCAACTACAACCAAACACCACTTCCCAAAATAAATTAAAATAAATTTCCTCTTTTTTTGCTTAAAAAACTCTTTTTTCTTCTTCTTCTCTGGGGCCGGGGTTCCAGGGGTGGGGGGAATGGGGGCAGGGGTGGTAGGGGGGGGTGTCTGGGAAAAGGGGCCCAGGGAAAAATTGGGGGGGTTGGGGGCCCTTTTCCCCCCCTTCCTTCTAATAAAACCCCAACCCCCCTTTTGGGGGGAAAAAATCCGGAACCCCAAAACCAAAAGGCATTCCCCGGGGCTTCCCCCCACCCCCATCCCTGCCTTTTTTTTTTCAAATTTTAAAAACCCCCAAGGAGGAGTTTTAATTTTTTTTCCCCGTGGGGGTTTTGGGGGGGGGGAAGGGGAAAAGGGGAAAGGGGAAGGGAAAATTTGGAGGAAAAAAGAAAATTTTACTTTGGGTTTGGGAAAAAAAGGGGAAAGGGGAAGGAAGAAAAAAGGGGAAAATTTAAAAGGGTTAAAGGGGAAAACTTTAATTAAAATTTTCCCAAATTTAAGGTAAAGGCAGGTAAAGGTCCATTTGGGGAAAAACCACCAAACATTAATCCCCAACCTTTTAGGGGTCGGAGGACGGGGCCAGCCCTCCAAGCACACTCCCCTGCCTCTCCTTTCTTTTTTTCCCCTTTTTTCCCTTTTTTCCCCCCCCCCGGGAGGGTTTTTTTTTTTTTTTGGCCCCCAGGGGTAAAAATTTGAGATGGGTTTTGGATGGTTCGATTTCCTCCGGGAAAAGTAAACCCATTTTTTTAATCTTTTTTTTTTCCCTTTTTTTAATTTTTTTTTTTTTCCCCTCCAACACACACAACCAACTACCTCTTCTCTCTTTCTCTCTCCCTTTCCCTCTCTCTTTCTCCACCCTCTCCCTCTCACCCCCACCCACCCATGCCTCCCCCTCACCTGAGAATGAGCAGCTTCATGGAGAGGGCCATGTGGGGTTTATGGTACAGCGTGTGCAGCTTGTCCAGCACCCCTCTGTTCAGCACTCGCCGGGTCACCCGCAGCAGCACTGGAGGAGCAGCTGGGTCAGACGCACTCCCACCTTCATGTGGCGGATCTGTGGGGAGAGGGAGAGGGAGAGTGAGTGAGTGAGAGTGAATATGAACAGTTGTGGTGAGAGAAGAGTGTTTTCCAAGATGTTTTTATGGTTCTAGAGGCAGAGTAACAAGATTTCTGCATTATTAACTGGAGAAACACTCTTTAAAATTATGCTGCTCATCTTGGTGGCCTTGGAAAACTGTTACGATGTGAGAAGAGTGTTTTCCAAGATGTTTTTACAGTTCTAGAGGCAGAGTGACAAGATTTCTGCATTATTAACTAGAGAAACACTAACCTATCCTAACCTAACCTTACTATACCTAACCTAACCTAACCCAACCCCTGACCTTATAGACCGGCTGTTCTTGGGCCAGGGCACGTTGGAAGTCCAGGCCGACCTCCACCCAGTCACAGAGCGTCCCACACGCGTCTGGGCAACAGAAAAGGGGTCATGGGCAGGAATATTAGGGGGCTTAAATGTTTTGCAAAATATTATTGGAACATTGTTTATCTCAGGGTAGGATGAGAGAGAGAGAGAGAGAGAGAGAGAGAGAGAGAGAGAGAGAGAGAGAGAGAGAGAGAGAGAGAGAGAGAGAGAAAATAAAAAGAAAGAAATCAAAGCAAGAGAGAGAGATTAAAAACAGATTTGAGATAGAGATTAGAGATAGCTCACCGAATCCATTCCGAGCAACAAGTGGAGGCAAATCTCTGGGGATCAGTTGACACACATGCTCCACTGCCTGCACCCACTTCTCCCCGTCTTCCCCTCCCTCCAACCCCTCCACACCCCCTCCTCCTCCTCCTCCTCCACCAGCCGATGGGGGGAGGGGTGTCTCCATCAACAGCATCTCCAACTTGTGGCCCTGTGGTGGTAGTAGTAGTAGTAGTAGTAGTAGTAGTAGTAGTAGTAGTAGTAGTAGTAGTAGTAGTAGTAGTAGTAGTGGTTTGGTGGTGGTGGTGGTGGTGGTGGGGGGGGGGGAAGAATTTGTGGGTTAATATTAATTTTATTTTACTTATTTTTTCTTCATTCTCTCTTTCTCTCTCTCTCTCTCTCTCTCTCTTCTCCCTTCTTTCTTCCTCCTCCTTCCTTCCTCCCTCCTTCCCTCCTTTCCTTCTCCTCTCTCTCTTCCTTCTTTCTTCTCTCTCTCCTTTCTTCCTTTCCTTCCTTCCCCCATCCTTCCACCTCCTAAATTGCACTCTCTCTTCTCTCTCTCCTCCTCTTTCCCCTCCTTTCCCCCACCACCTTCTACCCTTCTCATTTTCTCCTCTTCTCTCTCTTTCCCTCCATTCTGCTTCTCCTCCACCTCCTCCAACTTTCCTCCTCCTCCATACACACCTGCAGCTGGTCTTCCTCTCCCTCCAAACCCTCGGCCTGGCAGCGTTGGAGAGCCACTTGGAATTCAGTCAGTGTGGGAGAGACCAGGTGCTTGGGGGGGTGGAGGGGGGATGGGTCGAGGGTCAAAGGTCGCAGCCAGTCTTCCCACTCGTCAATGACCCACTCCTCCTCATAGGTGTATTCGGAAGGTCCTCCTCGTCCTGATTATCTCCTCGACCCCAAAGCCTTCAGCCTCGTCACCTGGGGAAGGTTAGGTTAGGTTAGGTTTGGTTAGATTTGGAGGAGGAGGAGGAAGGAGGAAGGGAGGAGGAAAAGAAAGTAGGAGGTAAAGATGAAAGAAAAGGAAGAAGGGAGGAGCAGGAGGAGGAGGAGGAGGAGGAGGAGGAGGAGGAGGAGGAGGAGGAGGAGGAGGAGGGAGGAGGAGGAGGAGGAGGAGGAGCAGGAGGGCAGGAGGAGGAGGAGGAGGAGGAGGGAGGGAAGGAAAAAAAGGAGGGGAAGAGGAGAGGAGAGGAGAGAGAGAGAGAGAGAGAGAGAGAGAGAGAGAGAGAGAGAGAGAGAGAGAGAGAGAGAGAGAGAGAGAGAGAGATTGCATTACCCTTTTCCCCCAAAAAAATAAATAAAAAATAAATAAATAAGAATAGCAACAAAAACACCACAAAACACCACACAACACCACACCAACCTTCTTCAGGATTATGATGATGGTGGTGGTGGTGATGATGATGATGCGAAGGCTGCAGGTGGTGATGATGCTGCAGGTGGTGATGGTGGTGGTGCTGGTGATGCGTGGGGGCACCATCCATCGCCTCCTCCACCTCCTCCACCTGGAAGTCCTCCTCCACCTCCACAGTCTCGGCTGGTAAATCCGGGAGGTCCTCATCATCACTAATAGCCTCCATATCTCCGGCAGGAAGAGGAGGAAGGACTGGTAGCGTCTCCACCCGTCCCTCCACCTTCTCCTCCGCCTCCTCCGTGGTGGTGGTGGCGGTGGTGGCGATGGTGGTGGGGGGGAGGAGCAGTGGTGGAGGGGCGGGGTTCAAAATGGGCTGGCTGTGGTTGTGGTTGTCCATTGGAGTCCGTGGCCTCGGTTGTAGTCACTTCTGTGGTGGAGGTGGTGGTTGTAGTGGTGGTGGTAGGTGGAGGAGGAGGAGGAGGAGGAGGAGGAGGAGGAGGAGGAGGAGGAGGAGGAGGAGGAGGAGGAAGGAAGGAAGGAAGGAGGAAGGGGAGGAAGGAGTGGTTAAGTTTGGTAGAAGGGAAGGGGAAAGTAGAAGTAGAGTAAGTGGTAGAAGAGGGAGTAGAGTAGAGTAGAGTAGTAGAGTAGAGTAGAGTAGAGAGTAGCAGTAGAAGTAGAAGTAAGGGAAGGTAGAGGTAAAAGAGTAGCAGTAGAAGTAAAGTAGAGTAATAGTAGTAATAGTAATATAAACACCACTTTTCATCATTTAATACTAACCAACACCAAATCACCATTAACAACAACAACAACAACAACAACAATAATAACTTACTCGGAGATATGGCGAGGTCTGACAAGAGAGGAGGAGGGAGGATCAGGCAGTCCTCCTCCTCCTCCTCCTCCTCCTCCTCCTGGTGGTGCTGCTGCTGCTGTCGCTCCTCCTCCTCCTCCTCCTCCTCCACCTCCTCCTCCTCCTCCTTCTTTCTCTCTATCTCTACTGTGCCTTCTCTCTTTCTCTCTCTCACTTTCTCTCTTACTCTCCCTTCCTCGATCTCTCTCTCTCCTCTCCTTCTCCCTCTCTCTCTCCCTCTCCCTCTCTCTCTCCTTCTCCCGTTCCCGATCTCTCTCCCTCTCCTTCTCTCTCTCCCTATCTCGCTCTCTCTCTTTCTCTCTCTCCCTGTCTCTTTCTCTATCTCTGTTCTCTCAACATCTCTCCGTGATTCTCTCCGCGAGCTTCCTCTCTCACTTCTGTCCCAGCTTCTCTCTCTACTCCATGACCGTCTCTCTCTCTCTCTATCTCTGTCTCTCTCTCTCTCTCTATTCTCTCCCCTGTAAGTGCGCTGGTCTCTCTCTCTGTCTCTCTCTCTCTCTCTCCCGGTCAAATTCGCGTGGGTGTTCCTCCTCCCAGGCTTGTTTCACCTCCTCGTAGTCCATGGGAGAGCGTGGGGCCTGGGAGAGAGGGAGAGGGAGGGAGTGAGGTGGGTTGGTGGTGGTGGTGGTGAAAACAATGGAAATAAAAATAATGGACACAATAGATTAATAATATAAATGTCTCCCCTCTTCCCATTTTCCCTTTCCAAATGCCCTTCCCTCTCTCCCTCCCTCATCTAATCAAACACCCCTCTCCCCTCTTTCTTTCCCTCCAGAACACCCCTTCCTCCCTTTTACCTGCCAAACACCCCTTTTTCTCCTCTTTCCCCTTCTTTTTCCCTCAAAATTCCTCTTTCCCCCTCTCTCTTCCCTCCTCCTTTTTCCCCACCAAATAAACCCTTCCCCTTTTC
>NC_059260.1:503160-511070 GCF_017591435.1 Portunus trituberculatus | reverse complement strand
GAGAGAGAGAGAGAGAGAGAGAGAGAGAGAGAGAGAGAGAGAGAGAGAGAGAGAGAGCACAAAATATACATAAATTATCAAAAATATATATATAAAAGTGAATATTTTGTTTTTCTTATATAAATTTAATTCCTAATAAATCTGTTTGTTTGTCTGTTTGTTTACAAGTGATGTGGGAAGAAATAAATACAATTGTTGATAAATAAATAAATAAAAACAGTTACTTCTCTTCATTAACCTCACCCCCCCTTCCACACACAGACAAACACAAACACAAACACACACACACACACACACACACACACACACACAAAGTTGAGAATCTCTTTTCCAAAACTCGAGGGGCCAAAATTGAGTCAGGTTACCGACTTTCCCAGTGTCCGAATGTCCTTGTGTTGTGCTGCCTTCACACTGCATAACATATAACATAACATAAATAATAGGATAACAAAGGGCCACCAGGGCCCATCTAGGTTATCCTGTATCAGTCGCACAGCGACCTCGTCATCAGTACTTAAAGATACACTTACAAGTACTACACAATACATTATATACTAATTCTAAATATTTGGCCCATTAACAGGGCTAAGTCCTGCAGCGAAATCCTCTACAATTTGTGGTCCCCATACATGGGGATCATGTCTTGTTTAACTATAGTAAATTTCTTATAAAAACTATCATGCAGCGCTATACATAATTATAAATCTAATAAATTTAAGTGCTTATCTAATCTGTTTTTAAACATTGTCAAACTAGTGCTATTTACAACCCTCTCTGGCAATGCATTCCAGAAGTCTACCACCCTATGACTAAATAAATATTTTCTTATATCTAACCTGCAGCCTTGTATGGCTCACACTTCACTCTTCACCCCTTCAGTAGTGTGATGCACATCCTTACTCATTCTGGTGACTATTTGGTGATTTTCAAGCTTCAGAAACTCATGTGAGGGATTAGAATAGTGAAGACTGTGGCCATTAATCTTCTGCCCTCCATAGACCATTGTTAATGTCAATAAAATGGTCTAATGGTTCACAGATCTCAAGGTAAAAAAATTGTCTCATTACTGAAGGGGCTAAAATAGTGAAGACTGTGGCCATTTTATTGACATTAATAAAGGTATATGGAGGGCAGAAGATTAATGGCCACAGTTTTCACTATTTTAATCCCCCACATGAGTTTCTGAAGCTGTAGAATATCACCAAATAGTCACCAGAGGGAATATGGAGACTCGTGTTTTTAGACCATTTTAAGACAGTTTGACACTTTTAGGCCATTTTAAGACAGTTTGGCATGTATTTTGAGCATTTCAAGATAGTTTGGCTACAATAAGACCATTTTACTAACATTAGGAAGGGTATATGGAGGTCAGAAGATTAATGGCCACAGTCTTCACTATTCTAATCCCCCACATGAGTTTCTGAAGCTTGAAAATCACCAAATAGTCACCAGACTGAGTAAGGAAATGCGTCACACTACTGAAGGGGTGAAGAGTGAAGTGTGAGCCATGCAGTGTGAAGGCCGCACAACACAAGGACATTCGGACACTGGGAAAGTCGGTAACCTTTATCAATTTTGGCCCCTTGAGTTTTGAAAAAGACATTCTCAGTGTGTGTGTGTGTGTGTGTGTGTGTGTGTGTGTGTGTGTGTGTGTGTGTGTGTGTGTGTGTATACAATACAGACTGCCAACTTTCATGTATAAATCTAGTGTTTCTCGGCAAATTGGCATTCCTCATTGACATTTCTATACACACTCTGCTGCAACACTCGACAAACAAGGAAATCTCTGTACACACTCTGCCGGAACACTCAACAAACTCTGCCACACATTCTCATATCCCTGTCACCCTTCCACACACTCCCACACTCTCCACTACTCCCTCTCACACACCTCAACACTCTTCCACTCTCCCACACTCTCTCAACTCTCCCACAAATCCCAATAGTCTCTCCACATTCTCCCACGCTCCCTCCCTCTCTCACTCCCTTCCCAATACTCTACCACTCTCCCAGAACTCTCACATGACTCTCTCCCTCACTCTCCCATACACCCTAATACTCGATCTACCACTCTCCCAGAACTCTCCCATACACCCCAATACTCTTTCTCCACTCTCCCAGCACTCTCACATCACACTCTCCCATATTATACTCTCCCACACTCTCTCTACCCTTCTCACACACCTCAACATCCTTCTCACTCTCCCAAGACTCTCACATAACACTCCCACATACCCCAATACTCTCCCAAACTCTCAGATCACACTCTCCCACTCTCCCACACTGCCTAGCCCCTCCCACACTCTCCCATCACACTCATAACATAAAACATAACATAAATAATAGGATAACAAAGGGCCACCAGGGCCCATCTAGGTTATCCTGTATCAGTCGCACAGCGACCTCGTCATCAGTACTTAAAGATACACTTACAAGTACTACACAATACATTATATACTAATTCTAAATATTTGGCCCATTAACAGGGCTAAGTCCTGCAGCGAAATCCTCTACAATTTGTGATCCCCTTACATGGGGATCATGTCTTCTTTAACTATAGTAAATTTCTTATAAAAACTATCATGCAGCGCTATACATAATTATAAATCTAATAAATTTAAGTGCTTATCTAATCTGTTTTTAAACATTGTCAAACTAGTGCTATTTACAACCGTCTTTGGCAATGCATTCCAGAAGTCTACCACCCTATAACTAAAGAAATATTTTCTTATATCTAACCTGCAGCCTTGCTTTCTAATCTTCCTGCCATGATTTCTAGTCCTACTTCCCTCCTCTAAGGTAAAGAAAGATCTCACATCAATGTAGTTTGTATCTGAGAACATTTTAAATAACTCTATCATATCCCGTCTTATACATCTCCTCTCAAATGAAAACATGTTTAATTCCTTTAATCTATCTCTATACTCAAGGCGCTTTAATGCTGGTATCATCCTAGTTGCTCTTCTCTGAACTGCTTCTAACATGTTGATATCCTGCCTATAATGGGGTGACCAGGCCTGTATGCAACACTCTAAATGGGGCCTAGCATAGGAATTATATAAGCTACGCACCACTTCCTTACTTTTATAACTAACATTTCTATTTATAAAACCCAGGATCCTATTTGCCCTATTTCTTGCTTCTAAACATTGCTTTGAAAATTTCATAGTCCTGTCTATCACTACTCCTAAATCCTTTCCTTCCTCTACTGCCTCTAGCCAACATCCCTCCACTCCCAGAATCCCGTGTTGTTCCTGTGTCCACGATCACCACTCACTCACAACTCTCCAGTATGGTTGTGGTGACTGGTGACTGGTGCGGTGGTCCAGAAGTGGTGACTTAGTGTGGTCCAGGGGTGGTGACTTGCTGAGGTGGTCCAGAGTTGTGTAAATCTCACCAGGTTCCTCTCACCAGTTCTCCACATCACCTGCAGACAAACAAACACATTAATATTTCTGGCCGTTTTGTGGACATTTGACTCAATACACAGCTTAGAAGTTGACCATTTCACTGCCAAACTAAGGCCGGTCTTCTCAAACCCTTCTGTCCTTCACCTCCACTATTTCAAAATGCTTCTTCTAAATTTATACTAGTTATCTAAGTTGTTTTTACAGTTCTAGAGGCAGAGTGACCCACTGTCACACACTCCCACCCACTCACACACTCCACCACCCACTGACACACACTCCAATACTCCACTGACCACTCGCACACTCCACTAACCACTCCCAACCACTCTCACACTCCTTACACTCCACTACCCACTCCCGCACACTGCTACATTATACAACAGGAAAGGCAAAGCCAAAGACTTTTATAAGGACATCTGAGAAAGGAAGGCCATTTAAGGAGCACTTTGAAAGGCTTCCAGGCAGTGCAGTGTCCAAACAAGGCTGTGGAGGACGAGAATTAATGCCCCGTGTTGGTGTGGGAGTCAGGAAAGATGGAAGGAATAATGGTGGTAGCCTGAGAGTGGATTCTGAGGTAGTACAAGGTGGGTAGCTGTCTCTGTGTTGGTGTGGGAGTCAGGAAAGATGGGAGGAATAGTGGTGGTAGCCTGAGAGTGGATTCTGAGGTAGTACAAGGTGGGTAGCTGGAAAAAAAAAATAATAAAAATAGATAAAAATAATAACAACTAATAAATAACTAATACTGTACAGAGGCAGTTAGAGATCCTACCTACACACACACACACAGAGAGAGACACACACCACACACCAGCATCACAGTAAGGCGTCCCTGGTGCCCTGACCCACCGACCCCCGCCAGCCACAGCCAAAACGCAGCCAGCCCCACCCCTTCCCCCTGCAGCAAAGTGATTTAGGGCACTTTTCGAGTGTTTTGAGGGCTTGCTGTGTTGGAGTAGGTGGAGGAAGTGGTCAGCCACGAGTCCACCTCCACACCAAGGGCACACACTAAAATGATGCTGGTGTTACCACTGTTAAACTCCCTCACACACTTCCATTCCCCATTTCTTTCTCCCATCACTACACTTTATATATTTTCAGGTGAGAATTGAAGGAAATGTTGACGAGTTGACACGCGAAGAGACGGGGGTTGGTGTGACGGGGTCAGGGTCCGGGTCAAGGGGGCCGCCTGGTGGTCTGAACGGGGGTATATATAACCATCGCCTTATTTAACACAGTAATGGGCTGTTTATCTGTTGTAGTGGTTGATTCTGGCTTTGCTTCACTCTCTGGGTCTGGACACACAGGGGGGAGGACAGAAAAAGCAGTGTTGGACACCTGCGGGGAAGGCACAGCTGAGGTGCCCAGTGTGGCCCAATATTTACGTACGCAATTCATTTTAAAAATCGACAAAAGAAAAACGGCACTCACACTGAAATGCACTACACTTTTAAATGCAACAAAAAGTTTTACTAAGAACCAAAACATAAAAACGTAAGCGAGTCGTTTGTTTACAAAACGTCGTCCATCGAAGGGTCACTAATTCAAAATAACGGCGCCACAACACCCCATAATGTCGAGATGGAAAGCACAGCCAAACTACATTACATTACATTTTCTGAATGACAAAAATTTTCGCTTTCCAGCCAAATAAAGAAAACACAGATTCCTCGTCGTATAAAGATTTTCGTTTTCTACTTTAGAACCGTTAACACTTTTTAATTTGAAAATACGAATAGTTAAACCAAATCTTATGGAATATTATTGTTTGGATCATGTTTTTCATATTTTTCTAGTCTTATATCAAGCACTAAAACAATCCTAGGCGCGCTTATTAAAAAAGTTAAAAATTGTATAAAGCCGAAAGTGTTATTTCAACGAGAAACAAAAAACGGAGCTAGACACGATCTTATTACGGATTATACCTTGATTTACATTCCTATCAATAAATAAAATACAAAACCAATGCAAGCTCCAATGATAAACGAGAAAAAATTGTGATGTAGAGACGAAGTAGTTTTTTTGCACCTTTTTTCACCTCCTCCATCTCCTCTCCCTTCCCTCCCGCATTCCTCCCCATCCTTCCATTTCCACCTCCTCCATCTACTACAACACAGCGAGCCCTTAAAACACCTGCAAACACCTGCAAAACACTCGAAAAGCGCCCTAAATCACTTGGCTGCATGGTGGAGGAGGTGCGGCTGGCCGGGGCCGGCGGGGGTCGGCGGGTCGGGGGCTCGCGGGGCGCCAGGTATGATGGTGGTGGTGGATGGTGGGTGGTGGTTGGTTGGTGTGTGGTGTGTGTGTGTGTGTGTGTGTGTGTGTGTGTGTGTGTGTGTGGTGGTGTGGCGGTGGATGGGATGCGTGGCGCTGGATAGGGTGTGTGGCGATGGATGGGGTGTGCCGTGATGGATGGGGTGTGTGTGTGTGTGTGTGTGTGTGTGTGTGTGTGTGTGTGTGTGTGTGTGTGTGTGTGTGTGTGTGTGTGTGTGTGTGTGTGTGTGTGTGTGTGGATGGTGTGTGTGTGTGTGTATAGAGTGTGTGTGTGTGTGTGTGTGTGTGTGTGTGTGTGGATGTGCTGTGAAGTGTGTGTGTGTGTGTGTGTGTGTGAATGATGTGAGAGTGAGAGAGAGAGAGAGAGAGAGAGAGAGAGAGAGAGAGAGAGAGAGAGAGAGAGAGAGAGATCCACTTACTCCAATATATCCCTCACATTACCAAATCATTAAAAAAAAACAACAACAACAACAACAACAACAAAGAATAATCACTGACAATATATTACTGTCCCTGCTTCTATCCTGCCCTTCCTCCCCATCCATCTCCTCCACCCATGCATTGCCTCGCCTCTCCTCCTCCCCTGTCTTGCCTTGCCTTGCCTTGCCTCGCCTTTAGCATGATGGTGGAGATTGACATGTTGAAGAAGCCATCTGATATCTTGAAACTGATGGAAATTGTGAGTAACTAATGGTGTTGTGTAGTAGTAGTAGTAGTAGTAGTAGTAGTAGTAGTAGTAGTAGTAGTAGTAGTAGTAGTAGTAGTCTTCTAAATCTCATGCTTATCTTTCATAGCGTGAGAAATCGTGTAGTCCACCTCACTCCTCCTCCCTTCCTCATCCACCTCCCTACCCTCAGCCCTCGATCCGCACACTCGTAGAAACAACCCTTCTCACCTTTCAATCTTAATCCTCGCATATCTTCACCGTCCTTCCTAGCAGCGCCGCCCACGCCCGTCACCACACGCACCAGGTTTCCCACGCCCACGTCAATACACCAGAACACGCCCATACCACATAGTTTTCGCGATAATGAACAAAATGACTTGCTTCTTTCACCTCCCTGTTGCTCTCCAGCCTGAATGACCGAGGTCTGTCACGTGACCACCACCACCATCACCACCATGGCCTCCACTAATCAGAGGCAGCGTTGGTGTGACGTCAAGGTAACTAGGACAGATTCTTGCCGTTGATTGGCTGGTGAGGTGGCGCAGTAAAGGCGGCTGTTTTGAATATGGTAAGGTGTTTTTGTGAGGGCGGGAGATTCAATGTAAGCTTAAATTGAATCGGATTGAGAGGATGTAGTAAGGAAATAGTAAAGGGGTTAATTACTACTATTACTACTATTACTACTACTACTACTATTACCTACTACTATACTACTACTACTACTACTACTACTCATGGCCAACATCATCATCATCAGCGTGACAATGGGCGTCGATTTCTTCACCTTCGGCAGTGTGGGAAGAACCTTTACACCTACCTGAGGGGGGCGCCAGGGACCTCCAGAAGACATGTTTTGTGAGTCACTTTGCTGGAGGATGGGTGAGGATGGGGAGGAGGAGGAGAGAGTAGGAAGGTGAAGAGGAGGAGGATGAGGATAGGTAGAACATAACCTAACATAACATAATATAAATAATAGGATAACAAAGGCCACCAGGGCCCATCTAGGTTATCCTGTATCAGTCGCACAGCGACTGATAGGAAGGTAAAAAGGAGGAGGAGGAAGGTAAAAAGAAGGAAAGGATAAAAAGGTGGAGGAAGGAGGAGGAAAGAGAGATAGAAGAAAAAAAATAGGAGGAGGAAGGAAGGTAAAAGGAAAAGAAGAAGGAGGCAAGAGACAGAGATTAAGAGACCAGGGAACAGGAAAGAACTAACATTTCAAAGCACCACCCCACCAACACTACCAGCACCACCACTTACTCTCACCACCACCCTTTCTCTCCTTCTCTCTCTCCATTAACTCGTAGAAAACAGTGATGGCGTGTGTGGTGTTGAGCGCTGCCGGCATCACCATTCATCCCTCGGGGTCTTCAATGCCTTATTCTACTTCGCTGACTCTTACTTTGCCCGGAAGAACCTTGAGTAGCGAAGGGTGAGTGGTGGTGGTGGCGGTGGTGGTGGTTTGAAGGAATAGAAATAGCTTTAATTTGGTTTCCTATGGGCGTTTCAAGTGTTTGTGTTGTATTAATGGACGTGTTAAATGTTCCCAAGCTTTATTCTGTTTT
>NC_059260.1:485660-493160 GCF_017591435.1 Portunus trituberculatus | reverse complement strand
ACACCACAACACCACCACCACCACCACAACCACACACCACAACACCACCACCACACAACACCACAACACACACCACATAACACCACAACCCCACAAAACCACCAACACCACAACCACACACCACCACCAACACCACACACCTGAGACTCCACATGCAGGTGTATCGTGTGCCAGGTGTGTGTTTTCAGAGTCACGTTCACCTCCACCTTGAGGGGTCCACGCCCCCCGTCCACCACCACCTGCGGGCGCCCCCCCACCACCTGCAAGACCAAGAGGGAGGCGGGGGGGTATCGGAGGGGAGAGGGGGGCGAGAGGGGGCCGGAGTATAGAAGGAGGGCGTCAGGGAGGAGGGGGAGAAGGCGGAGGGAGACGGTGGTGGGCAGGCAGGGGGCGGGAGGAGGTACCCATGCCCACCCACGCCCATGGAACGATCTGGAGAGGATTTTGCAGCGCCCCCCCGAAGACCCCAAGGGGCACACACATCTGGGGGAAGAGGAGGAGGAGGAGGAGGAGGAGGAGGAAGGCGATAAAAGAAGATGATAATTAAAGAGAAAGATGAGAAGAAGGAGGAGGAGGAGGAGGAGGAGGAGGAGGAGGAGGAGAAGGAAGAGGAGGAGGAGGAGGAGGAGGAGGATAAGAGGAGAAAGATGATAAGTACAGAAAGAAAGATGAGGAGGAGGAGGAAGAGGGGGAGGAGGAGGAGGAGAAACAAAGAAGGAAAAGGAGAAAGATGATAATTACAAAGAGAAAGACGAGAAGGAGGAGGAGGAGGAGGAGGAGGAGGAGGAGGAGGAGGAGGAGGAGGAGGAGGAGGAGGAGGAGTTGAATTAAATACACCATTAACAATACACTAAATACTAAACTCTCTCTCTCTCTCTCTCTCTCTCTCTCTCTCTCTCTCTCTCTCTCTTCTCTTTATTTCTCTTTCCTCTTCATTCTCTTCCCTTTACATTCCCATACCTTCTCTCTCTCTCTCTCTCTCTCTCTCTCTCTCTCTCTCTCTCTCTCTCTCTCTCTCCTCTTGCCCATGAAACACCTTCCCCCGTTTAGACAGGAGTTGGGGGTGCAGGAGTCCCCCTCGAGGCGGTGGGGGTCGCGCGGGGGGCAGGGAGAGGCGTGACTCAGGCGGGGGGTCACCAGGGAGGTCACGTTTGTATCCACCACCTGCGGATCATGGGAGGTCACGAGGTCAAAGGTCACGAGGTCAAAGGTCAAGTAATGTTTATCTTATATGTGGGAGAGAGAGAGAGAGAGAGAGAGAGAGAGAGAGAGAGAGAGAGAGAGAGAGAGAGAGAGAGAGAGAGAGAGAGAGAGAAGAAGAAAAGATAACTCACAATAAGAAAGAAAGAAAGAGAAAACAATAAATAAAAGAAAATATGGAAAAAGAAAACGGAAATATGAATGAACGAATGAATGAAAGAGGGGAGAGAGTGAGGGGAGAGAGTGAGGGGAGAGAGTGAGAGGGAAACAGTGAGAGGGAAAGAGTGAGGGGAAAGAGTGAGGGGAGAGTGAGGGGTAGAGGGGAGAGAGTGAAGGGGTACATTGAGGGGAGAGAGTGAGGGGAGAGAATGAGGGGAAAGAGTAAAAGGAGAGAGTGAGGAGAGAGAGTGAGAGGGAAAGAGTGACAGGGAAACAGTGAGGGGAGAGAGTGAGGGGAGAGAGTGAGAGTAGAGAGTGAGGGGAGAGAGTGAGGGGACTTACCTGGAGGGGCAGCACCATGGAGGCGAGAGATGGGGGGTGCAGGGGAGCCGTGGAGGGGGAGGAGGGGGCGGCGTCCCCCACCAAAACCCTCAGATTCATCACTCTTTCTAGCTATTGGAGAGAGAGAGAGAGAGAGAGAGAGAGAGAGAGAGAGAGAGAGAGAGAGAGAGAGAGAGAGAGAGAGACATTATTATTGTTGTTGTTATTGGTGTTATTCATATTGTAGTAGTAGTAGTAGTAGTAGTAGTAGTAGTAGTAGTAGTAGTAGTAGTAGTAGTAGGAAGAGGAGAGAGGAGGAGGAGGAGGAGGAGGAGGAGGAGGAGGAGGAGGAGAAGAAGAAGAAGAAGAAGAAGAAGAAGAAGAAGAAGAAGAAGAAGAAGAAGAAGAAGAAGAAGAAGAAGAAGAGAAGAGAGAAGAAGAAGAAGAAGAAAAGAAGAAGAAGAGAAGAGGAATTATTAGGAAGAAGAGATGAGAAGTAGTAGCAGTAGTAGTAGAAGTAGCAGTAGCAGTAGCAATAGTAGTAATAGTAGTAGCAGCAGGAATAGTAGCAGCAGTAGTAGCAGCAGTAGCAATAGTAGTAATAGTAGTAGCAGCAGGAATAGTAGCAGCAGTAGTAGCAGCAGTAGCAGTAGCAATAGTAGTAGTAGTAGTAGTAGTAGTAGTAGTAGTAGTAGCAGTAGTAGTAGTAGTAGTACCTGATCCTGGTTCATTGACAACAGCCCACGCAGTTTGACAGGATTCATGAAGGTTCCTTGGCGCGCGTCCTTCACACACACCCACACCCATGACACAGGGATGGGCGGGCCTTCGAGGGGCTCGCGGGCGTGTGGAGCGGGCGTGGGCGTGGGCGGGCTGCCGTATACGCTGACGATAAGAACTTGTAGGTTCGCGCCGCCCACTACCTCCCTAACGGCCTCTGACAGAGTGCCCAGGCCGCCTCCCCCTGCCTGATGAGAGAGAGAGAGAGAGAGAGAGAGAGAGAGAGACACATAACAAAAACCTTAAATACATAATAATACAATTTATCTCACCTGTCTGTCTGTCTATCTGTGTGTCTGTCTGTCTGTATGTATATATACGTGCGTGTGTATGCGTGTGTGTGTGTGCGTGTGTTTACCTTTGGGGTCCAGGCGGCTGTGAGAGCTTGGGGGGAGATGGGGGAGAGAGTGAGAGGCACGGCACTGGCCAAGCTCTCAGGGGACAAATGCGTGACTTCCACTGTCACGTTGGCGCTCACGTCACGCTGCGCCCACACACGATCACTCGCCAGGAAGTGAAGCTCATACCTGGGAGAGGCGGGGAGAGGCGGGGAGAGGTAGGGAGAGGTAGGGAGAGGTTGGAAGAGGTTGGAAGAGGTAGGGAGAGGCAGGGAGAGGTTGGGAGAGGCAGGGAGAGGTAGGGAAAGGTAGGGAGAGAGGGAGGGAGAGACAGGGAGAAAGGGCCAGGCAGGGAGAGAAAGGGGAGAGGTAGGGAGAGGCAGGGAGAGTGAGAGTGAGTGTGTAAGTGACATTTAAGATGTTTAAAATAATGGATTTTAAGAAGAGAGAGAGAGAGAGAGAGAGAGAGAGAGAGAGAGAGAGAGAGAGAGAGAGAGAGAGAGAGAGAGAGAGAGTAACATTTCGATCTACACAACCTCTCACCACTCACACACTCAACGCAACCCTCTCATTTCAAACCCTCCCTCCCTCACTCTCCCTCCCTCTCCCAACCCCTCACCTCCCCTCACATCCCCTCTCCCTCTCCCAACCTCTCCCTCACTCTCACATCCCCTCATCTCCCCTCACATCCCTCCCAACCCCTCACCTCCCTCTCCCAGCCTCTCACATCCCCTCCTTACCCCTCCCAACCCCTCACCTCCCCTCTCCTCACTCTCACACCCCTCACATTCCCTCCTAAACCCTCCCAACCCCTCATCTCCCCTCACCTCCCTCTCCCAGCCCCTCCCAGCCCCTCACCTCCTCTCCCTGAGCTGTGACGACCCGAACAGCTCCCCCGTGTCTTCCTGCAGGGTGAAGAGTGGGTGGGGGGGTCCCGCCCACTGGAAAGTCTTGTCCTGGAGGTCCCAATCGTCAGGGTCCTCTACGTACACACGCCCCAATGCCACCTCCGCGCCGCCGCCCTGGGTGTGTGGTGGTGGTGGTGGTGGTGGTGGTGGTGGTTGTGGTGGTGGTTAGGAAGATATGGAAGAGGAGGAGGAGGAGGAGGAGGAGAGGAGGAGGAGGATTAAAAAGATTATGAGAAGAAGAAATAGAATAGAGAGAGAGAGAGAGAGAGAGAGAGACGAAGAAATACATAAAAACATCCTTTCCCCTCACTCTCCTCTTACTTACTGACCCCTCTCTCTCTCCCCTCACTCTCCACTCATTCCCCCTCCCCCATTCTCCCCTCACCCCTCTCCCCTTATTCTCCACTAGTTTCCTCTCCCCTCTCTCCACTCATCCACCCCTTGCCCCTTACTCTTCCCCTCACTCACTACTCTTTGCCCCTCACCCGTCTCCCCTCACCCCTCTCCCCTCATCCCTCTCCCTTTGCTGTCCACTCATTCACTTCTCCCTTTCCCCTTACTCATCACTCATCCCCTCTCCCCTCATCCTCTCCCTTCTCCCCTCACTCTTCCTTTCTCTCCCCTCAGTCTCCCCTTCTCTCCTCTTAGTCTTCCCTCACTCTCTCCCTTCACTCACTTCATCTCTGCCCTCTCTCTCCTCTTAGTCTCCCCTCACTCACCCCTCACTTTCCCCTTTTCCCCTCACTCGCCCTTCACTTCCCCGTTTTTCCCCTCACTTTCCCCCTTTTTCCCCTCACTTTCCCCCTGTTTTCCCTCACACTTTCCCTCTTTTCCCTCACTTTCCCTCTTTTCCCTCACTTTCCCCTTTTTCCCCTCACTTTACCCCTTTTCCCCTCACACCCCCTCACTCACCCCTCACTTTCCCCTTTCTTCCTCTCACTCACCCCATTTTTCCCCTCACTTTCTCCTTTTTCCCCTCACTTTCCCCTCACTTTCCCCTCACTCACCTGCACCTTCCAGACAGTGACCACCTTGCTTCCTGGTTTCATGGGGTTGTCATTAACATCCCCCACCACCACAGTGACGGGGTAGGAGGCGGCGCGCCCCCCCCCGTCACCCACCACCACCTCCACCGCCACCTCCGCCCGCTCCTCTCGGTCCAGCGCCACCCGCGTCCACACCTCGGCCCCGCCACGCCCGCTGTCCAGGTCTGTGTGTGTGTGTGTGTGGGTGTGTGTGGGTCAAAATGGGTTAGAATGGGTTAAAATCTCTCTCTCTCTCTCTCTCTCTCTCTCTCTCTCTCTCTCTCTCTCTCTCTCTCATCTACCTTTCCTCTCTTTCAATACCACAAAATCTCTTATAAAAACTACATTATCTTAACTCTCTCTCTCTCTCTCTCTCTCTCTCTCTCTCTCTCTCTCTCTCTCTCTCTCTCTCTCTCTCTTCTCTCTCAATACCACAAAATCTCTTATAAAACTACATTATCTCTCTCTCTCTCTCTCTCTCTCTCTCTCTCTCTCTCTCCTCTTCCTTTCCTCTCCTTGAGCGCCACAGCCTCCCTCACGAAGGATGGATTGGAGGAAGATAGAGAGAAAGAGAAGGGTGGGCCGTGACCTAACTGCCAGAGATCATCGTCAGTAGCCCTCAGCACCCCCAGGAGGGACGGGGGGGCGCCTTCCCTCACGTACAGCCTCGTGGGGGGCAGGAGACGTGGGGGGCAGTCGTTCACATCTTCCACAGTGATTGTCAAAGTGGATGTGGAGGATAAAGGTGGATTTCCAGAGTCCTTTGCTATTATCCTGGCCACCCCCACCGCCCCCCCAGCCGCCTCTCTATCCAGCCCCCTCCACAGTCTCACCCCCCCGCCAGGATCCACTCGAAGGGCGCCCCAACCACCTTGCACCTTGTAGGATATCGCTTGCTGGCCGCCCTAAGGTTGGAGGGGTGGAGGAGGGGTGGGGAGGGGAAATGAGGGGAAATGAGGGTTAGTTTGGGGTAGTGGAGGGGAATTTGAGGGTTTTGTGGTGGTGGTGGGTTGTGGTGGTGGTGGTGGTGGTGGTGGTGGTGGTGGTGGTGGTGGTTTTGTGAGGAGTGAAGTCTGTCTGTCTGTCTCTCTCTCTCTCTCTCTCTCTCTCTCTTTTATAATTTTTCCGTCTTTCTTATCAAGTTTGTGTGTTATTTGTGTGTTTTGATATTCTCTCTCTCTCTCTCTCTCTCTCTCTCTCTCTCTCTCTCTCTCTCTCTCTCTCTCTCTCTCTCTCTCTCTCTCTCTCTTCTCTCTCTCACTCTTCAGTAACTTTCTCACTTTCAGTAACTCAACTCTCTCTCTCTCTCTCTCTCTCTCTCTCTCTCTCTCTCTCTCTCTCTCTCTCTCTCTCTCTCTCTCTCTCTCTCTCTCTCTCTCTCTCTCTCTCTCTCTCTCTCTCACTCTCTTTCCTTGTTTTTATCTCACTTTCAGTAACATCAACCACATAACCCTCTCTCTCTCTCTCTCTCTCTCTCTCTCTCTCTCTCTCTTTCTCATCTTTTCTCTTTACTCTCTCTCTCTCTCTCTCTCTCTCTCTCTCTCTCTCTCTCTCTCTCTCTCTCTCTCTCTCTCTCACCTGGTCTGGGTCGGTGGCAGGGAGGGAGGTGAGCAGCGTGCCTGGTGACGCGTCCTCCCTCACCGTGACGTGGGCGTGTGGGCGTGAAAACCGAGGGGCGTTGTCATTTAAGTCTCTCAATCGCACCTCCACCCATGCTGTGTCCGTGTGGCGCGCGTCCCCCCACCCCCCACGCCCCTGAGGGAAGTGAGGGGAAATTGAAGGGTTAAAAGGAGTGTGTGAGGGGAAAATTGACGGGTATTGAGTGGGGTGTGAGGGGAAGTGAGGGGAATATGAGGGGAAGTGATGGGGGAGTGATGGGGAGTGAGGGAAGTGATGGGGAGTGAGGGGAAGTGAGGGGAGTGAGGGGAGTGATGGGAAGTGAGGGAAGTGATGGGGAGTGAGGGGTGAGGGGAGTGAGGGGAAGTGATGGGGAGTGAGGGGAAGTGAGGGGAATGAGGGGAAATGAGGGGAATATAAGGAGAAAGGGGAATACAAGGGGAAATGAGGGAAAATGAGGGGAAAAATAGGACAATGGAGGAAACAAGGGGAAATGAGGGGCAACGAGGGGAAAGTGAGGGGAAACAAGGGGAAAATGAGGGGAAATGATGGGGAAATGAGAGAAAATAAGTGGAAATGAGGGGAAAACAAGGGGAAATGAGGGGAAAACAAGGGAAAATGAGGGGAAACACAAGGGAAAATACAAGGGAGGGTCTGAGCATGCTAGTTTAGTTGAGTTTACCTTAAAATTACTCCGTTTTCTGTGTCAATAGAAAATGAGTTATTTTTATGGAGGACAATGTTATTTTATTCCAAAACTCCATTGAATTATTTTTCCAGAGGTAAACAAATTAGTAAACAAGAAGGAGGAGAGAGAGAGAGAGAGAGAGAGAGAGAGAGAGAGAGAGAGAGAGAGAGAGAGAGAGAGAGAGAGAGAGAAACCCACACATTTTACTTACAAGAATAAAAAAGAGAGAGAGAGAGAGAGAGAGAGAGAGAGAGAGAGACACGCCCACACCTACTCACTCTATCTGTCACTTGAACCATGAATCTGAAGCCGCCCCTCTGCGCCTCGTCTTCGTAGTCTAGCGTGGTGAGGGCGTGAAGGTGTCCAGCCACGCCCACGGTCCGCACCCCGAAGTGACGCCACCCCCACCCACTCCCCTCCACCACCTGCCGCAGCGGTGGTGGTGGTGGTGGTGGTGGTGATGG
>NC_059260.1:480660-483160 GCF_017591435.1 Portunus trituberculatus | reverse complement strand
CCTCATCTCCATCATCATCTCCTCTATTCGTCTCCTCCACTCCATCTCCGTCCTCACAGCCTCCTCGTCTTTTTCCTCAGTCTCCCCTCCTCCGTTTTCTCTCGTATTCCCGTTTTCTTCCTGCAGTGAAAACGTGTTGAAGGTGTCACAGCGCCCGTTCATAGACTTGTATTGACGTACGTACACTGGTTTGTCTTTCGTGTGTGTGTTGCGTCTCTCTCGTGTCTGTGGTGTGTGGGCTGTGGCGGTGGTTGAGCTCTGGTTATTTCCCGTTTTCTGAGTGTTCGTTCCATTTTCTGTTGCTTTGTGGTGCGTGGTGGTGGTGGTGGTGGTAGTGGTGGTGATGTCGTTGTAGTCGTCATCACTTTTCGTTCCGTGCATTTCTGTCCATTTTTCTGCATTTTCTGCCGCGTCTACATTTGGTGGCAGCGGTGGGATAAGCTGCCGTGCCGTGTGTGCATCTTTATCATCACTACTTGTCTTTTCTCTCTTTCGTCTTCTTTTGTCTAATATTTCGACTCCTCCTCCTCCTTCTTCTGCTCCTCTTAACCCTCTCCTCTTTGATCTACTGGAAGGCGGACGCAAGAGTAGAAGATTCCAGTGTCTATTACGTGCTAACTTCCCGCCTCGACTCGACAGTTTTGAGGTCACGAGTCGAGGCGTGTGGCAGTGCGTTCCCGTGTCGCTAGAACCCCACCGAGTAGTCCTTCGGTTCCAGGTTCTGTTTGTGAAGGAGTGGTAGAATCTGCGGTTCATATGAGAGTAGTGATTTGCGTTTTTGAAGTGTTTTGAGTGAGTTTTGCGTGCGTGTGGCGTGCAGTGCTTGTCAGTGGCGATCTGCCGTGTCTGTCTCCTGAGAGGCGTGTGATGGGGTCTTGTTCTGCCGTTGAGAGTGAAAGGCGCTTCTCTCATCCTTCTTCGCCCTGTCACTGCTGCCTCCAAGCGTCTTGTTCTGCCGCTGGAGGTGAAAATAGCTTCTCTCATCCTCCTTCTCCCTGTCACTGCTGCCTCCACGCTGTCCCCGCCCTTCAGTCTCCCGGGAAGGACTTTTGACAACCTCCCGCTATCTCCTCCTTGTTTATCCTGTCTTATTTCTAGTGTGGCTGCATCCGCATCGCCTCTTCCTTGCCTCATGCTCTCCCTCGTCCTCTTCCTCGTCGACCTTCTGCTTTTGGGCATAAACTCCCCTCCTCTCTTCCTCTTCTTCCTCGTCGTCACTCTCCCGCCACTCTCTCCACCTTGTGTCCTTCGGGAGTTACGGCTGTCTTCTTCCTGTCTCCTCTCCTCCTCCTCCTCCTCCTCTTCTTCCTGCAAACCACTCCCTCGGGACAAAAATGGGATGATTTCCGAAGACTGGTCACTCCGCCACTTGAAATACACGCCAGGGAAAGGGTGGTCCTCCTTCTCCTCCTCCTCCTCCTTCTGCGCCTCCTTCTGCGTGCGTGGGTGAGGAGCGGCGCGGGGGCGGTGTCGTGTGGCCCTGTCTGCTGCTGCAATGACGGAGGGTGACACGCGTTGGCCGTCTCGCACCTGGACACGCAGCCGCCACACAGCTCGCCCGTCAGGAGGGTCTCTGTTCACCGCCTGACGAAGGAGTGAAAGAGAAATGTGTCAATTGAAGAAGAAGAAGAAAAAAGAAGAAGAAGAAGGACTATTGAGAACAAAATTTATGAACAGAGTGAAGGATGAAAACTTGAAGAATTAAGGAGGAGGAGGAGGAGGAGGAGGAGGAGGAGGAGGAGGAGAAATGTAATAATGATGAAAAATGAAGAATGAAGGAGAAAAGGGAGATTAAAATAAGAAGATGAGGAAGAAATTCTGATAAATAGTCCTAGAGAGAGAGAGAGAGAGAGAGAGAGAGAGAGAGAGAGAAATATATTATACTGGTGCAAGATTAATGCGAGGAAGAAAAATATACAAGGAAAGAAAGTGAGAAAGTGAAAAGTGAAAAGAATATAAATAATTTCAAAACCCAATAAGAGAGAGAGAGAGAGAGAGAGAGAGAGAGAGAGAGAGAGAGAGAGAGAGAGAGAGAGGGGGGAGAAGAGGAAGAAAAGACAATTTCCTTACACTATTTTCCTCTCTCTCTCTCTCTCTCTCTCTCTCTCTCTCTCTCTCTCTCTCTCTCTCTCTCTCTCCACTCACTCTCACTCCAAACATTCCCTCTCTCACTCCACACACTCCACACTCACTCCACACTCACTCCACTGTCACTCCACACACACTCCTCCACACACTCCAAACACTCCACCCTCCACTCTCACTCCACTCTCACTCCACACATACCCTGAGCTGGAGTAGGTGTCCTGTATGTGGATTGATGGAGAAGGGCAGGGAGTGGAGTGGAGTGGACGCCTCTGACAGACTGTACACCAATCCACCTTCATCCACCAAGTCATCGTCCACCGCTTCCACCTGGGGAGTGAGAGGGAGTGGGGGGGGGGAGTGAGAGGGAGGGGGTGGGGAGTGAGAGGGGAGTGGCGGAGTGAGACGGGGAGTG
>NC_059260.1:463160-465660 GCF_017591435.1 Portunus trituberculatus | reverse complement strand
TTTTTTTTATCATTTTATTGGAGAGAGAGAGAGAGAGAGAGAGAGAGAGAGAGAGAGAGAGAGAGAAGAGAGAGAGAGAGAGAGAGAGAGAGAGAGAGAGAGAGAGAGAGATACATCGGTTTTGTCGTGAGAGAGAGAGAGAGAGAGAGATACAGTCTCTCTCTCTCTCTCTCTCTCTCTCTTCCCTAAATACACGCTTCGCTTCCCATCTCTTCCCCTTTTTCTCTCCTTCTCTTCCTACTCCACCTCCTCCTGCTCCTCCTCCTCCTCCTTCCTTCCTCCTTCCTCCTTCCTTCCTTCCTCCTCCTCCTCCTCACATACGGCGGCTCATAACTTTACAAGCCTCAACTAATGTTCTAAGTTAGCCCGAGGAGGAGGAGGAGGAGGAGGAGGAGGAGGAGGAGGAGGAGGAGGAGAGGAGGAACGAAACGTTAAGGGAAAACTTATATACCAAAAGAGAGAGAGAGGAGGAGGAGGAGGAGGAGGAGGAGGAGGAGGAGGAGGAGGAGGAGGAGGAGGAGGAATACAAAGGAATACAAAGGAAAGCCAAACAGCAACAGACCTGTTGGTCCTTTCGAGGCTGTTTGGTAACTACTTCTAACTGGCTACAGATAAGAGAGACAGGACAGTACAGGAGAAGGCTCCTCCCACCCACCACTCCCTCCAGCTTTCGCTGGCATGGAAAATAGCTTGGAAAAGTACCATGCAGTATGGAAAAACTGACATGGAATTTTCACAGGAAAGGATGAAAGGAGATTCTATTATTCACCCTACGGTGAACTCTACATATCTATCTATAAAGTTAATATAGTATCATGTTTAATTATTCAGACAAGAAGAGAGCTTGTTGGGGTTATTCTTTAAATATTTATCAATTTTGTTTTGAATGATGCAATGGAAGTACTGTTTACTATTTCAGAAGGAAGCTTATTCCAAATGTTAACTATTCTATTAAAGAAAAAGTGCTTTGCCTCGTGGGTTTTAAAGCGTTTTGGTGTAATTTTAAATCCATTATTCCTTGTTATGGTGGAATGATCAATAGTAAAATATTTATTTACATCAAGGTTGTTGTATCCCTGAAAAATTTTGAAAACTTGGATTAGGTCTCCTCTTATCCTGCGCTTTGTTAAGCTGAATAAATTTAATGCTTCCAGTCGTTCCTCATACGGCTTGTTTCTCAATCTCGGAATCATCTTGGTCACTCTACGCTGGATCCTTTCCAGTTTTTCAATGTCTTTTCTGTAATATGGTGACCAGAACTGCACACAGTATTCAAGCTGAGGACGCACCAATGAGTTATATAAAGTAAGGATAACTTTTTCTGATTTAAATTCAAAGGTTCTTCCAATGAACCCAACTAATTTATTTGCATTCTTTACTGCTTCTGTGCAGTGTTTGCTCGGCTTGAGATCTTTAGACACCACAACACCAAGATCTTTTCATTCTCAGCACTTGCCAGAGGTACATTACTCATTGCGTATTTTGCTTGTACATTGTTACTTCCAATGTGTAGGACTTTACACTTTTCTATATTGAATTTCATTTGCCATTTTCTGCCCAGCGTGTCAGTTTATTTAAGTCACACTGTAGTTCTTGCCATTGTGACGTTGATGTAACTTTGCTCATTATTTTGGTGTCGTCCGCGAATTTGCTTATTTTACAAGTGATTCCTTCATCAATATCATTAATATAAACAATGAAAAGAACTGGTCCTAATACAGAGCCTTGAGGAACACCACTTTTCACATTGTGCCACTCTGATTCTTTTCCATTTATAACAACACGTTGCTTTCTGTCAGAGAGCCAGTCTTCCAGCCATTTCAGGGTATTTCCAGCTATGCCGTGAGCTTTTACTTTGCTGATTAGCCTCTTGTGAGGGACAGTGTCGAAAGCTTTCTGGAAATCAAGATAAATAACATCCACTGCTTTTGTCTCGTCATACGAGTTAAAAACTTCATAAAAGAAGTCTAGTAGGTTTGTTAAGCAGGATCTCTTGTTTCTGAAACCATGTTGTGAATCCTTCATGATCTTATTTTCTTCTAAAAATTTGACAATCTTATCTCTGATTATCGTTTCCATCAGCTTGCACACTACTGAAGTAAGGCTGATTGGTCTGTAATTAGCTAGGAGTGATTTATTTCCTTTCTTGAAAATGGGCGTGACATTTGCTAGCTTCCACTCCTGGGGGACTTTCCCTGCTTGTAAAGTTTTATTGAATATAATCGTGAGTGGTTTCACGAGCTCATTTTCGCTTCTTTGAGAAGCCTGGGTGATATCTTGTCTGGTCCAGGCGTTTTGTTTACTTTCATGCTGTTCATGACTGTGAGGATTTAATTTTCTGTAACTATGAAGTCAGGCAGTGTTTTGCCTTGTGCCTGAGGCTCTGGCTAATTTCTCAACATTAACAACCTGGTGTACAAAGATCAATGATGTGATTTTTGAACTGTGCACTAAATTGGTCTGGGTTTCTCCACTCAAAATGTGAAATGAAAACACCACA
>NC_059260.1:393160-408160 GCF_017591435.1 Portunus trituberculatus | reverse complement strand
TACATGTAGTTTAGTAAACGAGTGACCACGTTATAAGTCGCAAGGCCTCCTGTCACTCGCCTTTCCTATGTATTCCTATGTATTCCTCCTCCTCCTCCTCCTCCTCCTCCTCCTCCTCCTCCTCCTCCTCCTCCTCCTCCCCCTCCTCTTTTTACGTTGGTCAGCAAACAGAAAAGTAAGGCTCAGTTGGTCTGCTGTTGTCTTCCTCTTCTTCCTCCTCCTCCTCCTCCTCCTCCTCCTCCTCCTCCTCCTCCTCCTACTAAGGGAAGATCTAAAGAGGGATAAAAGGGAAAGCGATCATATGAGAGAATTCTGGAGGAGGAAGAAGAGGAGAAGGAGGAGGAGAAGGAGGAAGAGGAAGAGGAAGAGGAAGAGGAGTTTATGTAGGTGTAGAGGGAGATATGACAACGCAATGGTCAACCCGCTCCTCCTCCTCCTCCTCCTCCTCCTCCTCCTCCCACCAGCATACATTTAAGTGGTCAACATATAAAAATAGAGATAAGAATTTGTTTTTATATGAGAGAGAGAGAGAGAGAGAGAGAGAGAGAGAGAGAGAGAGAGAGAGAGAGAGAGAGAGAGAGAGAATGAAGGGGAGATAGAATATAAAGAAAGAGATATAAAGAAATGAACGAGTAAGAAAAAAGAGAGGAAAGGAAGAACAAAATTAATGAGAGAGAGAGAGAGAGAGAGAGAGAGAGAGAGAGAGAGAGAGAGAGAGAGAGAGAGAGTGGCGCTGTGTTGCAACCGCGCTGTGAGAGGCAAGGCTGGGACAACACAGAGTATAGCTAACAGTATGTGCGTGTGTGTGTGCGTGTGTCAACCAGCGGAATCTAGTGTATTGTAACGTCTCTCTCTCTCTCTCTCTCTCTCTCTCTCTCTCTCTCAAGGGCGTTTTTCCTGTTAATAATGAGGAAATGTTGTTAATCTGTCACTAGAACCGTAAAAACGCGCTTGAAAACCCGCCACTTATCCCTTTTGGTACTGGGACGCATTTTACCTTTGAGTTTTGGGTGTGATTCGACCATTTTATTGACTTTAGGAAGGGTCTATGGGGAGTAGAAGATTAATGGCCACAGTCCTCACTATTTTAATCCCCCACATGAGTTTCCGAAGCTGTAGAAAATCGTTCAATAGTAAAACAAAGAATTTGAAAACGCGTCATGGTACAGGAGAGGTTAAGGGATGCAATTTTAAGTCAAAAAACATAATTTATATTGAACGAAAGGATATTTAATACTAATAGATGACATCTTTGCAAAAAATAACCTAAAAATAAGTATATACTAGGCTAAATAAAGGACATAGTAGAAATACACTGAAAAATAAAGAAATATTAATAATCGAAGCCTATCATACACAAACTTTCAAAGGACATCTCGCAAAACAGTCAACGAGTGAAGGAAACTTGTCGGTAAATGAGTGTTGTGCTTCTGTCCAAGTTGTCACAGTGAGGAAGACTCTGTGATGGACTGAGATGAGCGTTGTGAAGTGAGAGAGTGAAGTGAGTGACGCGAACATGGTTACTGAAGTGCTGGGTGGTGGTGGTGGTGGCGGTGCTATCACGGGCAGGCCACTCACGGTAAGCACACAATGTTATCCATCATGTTATTATTATTATTATTATTATTATTATTATTTTACAAGCTCTGTGTTTTAAAGTGTCAGATTCTCTCTCTCTCTCTCTCTCTCTCTCTCTCTCTCTCTCTCTCTCTCTCTCTCTCTCTCTCTCTCGTAGCAGGGGGCACAACACACACGGGAAGGCAGCAGCATGGCATGGCATGGCAGGGCAGGGCAGGGAAGGGCAAGACAGCATGGCAGGGTATGGCAGGGCAGGGCATGGCAGGGTAGCGCGGGATTTCTCACCTGAGCGTGTGTTTCTCCTTCAGGCTGATGACTTGGCTGACTCGCGGCTGAAGAGTCCCGGGCTGCTGGCTGACTGGTGGCCGGGCTACCCGGTGTGGCAGGGGCAGCGGGACGCGGCGGTGCCCATGGTGATCATAGTGACGTTGGCGGCGGTGGTGGGGCTGGTGGGAAACTTGGTGGTGGCGGGCCTGCTGTGCTGCCCGGGCGGTGGTGCGCGTCGGTACAGCCTGACGGGGCTGTACCTGCTGCACCGGGCCATCGCCGACGCCTGCGTGCAGGTGGGCCAGCCTCTGATGGTGGTGACGGTGGTGGCGGACAAGCACCCGTGGGCGTGTGTGTTTAATCCCGCCCTCATGCAGCTGGGAATGGTGGCCAGCATTGTGTTCCTCGCCAGCCTGGCCCTGGACTCCCTCCTCGCCACACAGCCACACCGCTTCCCCGCCCATACCCGCCGAAGCGTGCTGCGGGCGGCGGTGACGGTAGCATGGGTGGCGGGGGTGGTGCTGTTCACCCTCACGGGCCTGGGGATATTCCGGAAGGGCGACATGTGTCTGGAGGCGCCGCTCTTCCTCATCCACACCCATGACGGGCTGTTCGTGTGTCTCCTGCTGGTGTTCCTGCTGCCCCTGGCGGTGCTGGTGGCCTCCCTCACCCTGGTGCTGCTGAAGAAGGAGCCGCCGAGTGTCGGGAGAGCGAGCAGCGACAATTCACCGCGAGAGCGAATTCAGCGAGCCGCGGCGGAGGCAGGAACTGGCGGGAGAGAGTCCGCGCCCGCCGTCACCACCACCACCACTACCGCCGCCGCTCCTGCTGCCGCCAAGACCCTCACGCTGCCTCGCTCTGCCCGCCTGCTGGCTTCCCTGACCCTGGTCTTCGCCGTGACACAGCTTCCCTACTGGACGCTGCGGATCCACTACGCCAGGGCGCGGGAGCTGCTGCCCTTCCCGGTCCACGCCGTGATTTACTGCCTGGCGGTGGTGGGGACAGCGCTCAACCCGATACTTGGGGTGTGGTTCAGGGTGGAGCTGTGGCAGGGTGTGGTGGCGCGTCTCCTCCCACCCTGCTGCCGCCGTGCCGCTTCACACCGTCTAGCGAGCTTACTAACTCCAGCGTCTTCAGTTTGGTGGTGCGTTTCAGAGAGGCGGTGGATTGGAGTGATGTAAAGGGAAGGTAGCCTATGCGCTTCCTCTCTCACCGCGATCATTTTCAAGGACCACAGAGACGATTAGCAGAGTTCTAAAGAGTATTTGTAAAGTTGATAATGCATGAAAGTTGCTAACATATCGCTAGAATTATAGAAACGTCCTTAAAAACGCGTGTCACTTCAATTCGAGTCCTTTGAAAAGTGAAGATGCTGTGAGGCGCGGAAGTGTTCTAGAATGATTTAGCGCAGTATGGCGGTGTGGACCAATCCGCGTGTTCCTCGTGGCTGTATTCCTTCGTGTTGCCATCCATGGTTGCCTCTGTATAGATGGTGAGCTCACTGTTCACCATCACACATTTTCCTCCGTTCATGTCCCCAGTAGTCAAATTAAACATACAATTCTCTTTCGTCTGTTTTCAAAGCCAACGAAAGATATAGGCTATCTCTCTCTCTCTCTCTCTCTGGCAACACAAACACTTACCAGTTTCAGTGACAATAAAATACAGTACTCTTTTTCTTCATTATTATATATTTAACCATTAATGAAAAGTACAAAACATCAAAGTTACAGCGGCTGCCTTCCTTCAACGTACCCTCATCTTGGCCCCCCCACTCTGCCTTGCCCCGCCCCGCCAATGAACCCAAACCAGACCAACACAGCCCGCCAGCCAGCCATTTACCCCCCCCTCCCCCACAAGCACTGACACGCCGCTACCCGCTACCACTCCACCATCATCTCTCGGAAACCACCTTGTCATAACTTGTAACATTAAAAAAAAAAAAAAAAAAAGGAAGAGAAATTGAATATGGTACTCAAAAAAACACATCAACTTGGTGATCTTAGAGTTTTGAGTGTGTGTGAAGGGAAATGGTACTCAAAACAGCTCAATTTAGTGACCTGAGAGTTTTGAGAATGAGTGAAAGGAAATGGTAATCTAAACAGCTTATTTCGATGTTATAGTAGACATTTTGATCAAGTACAAGAATTGGTACTCAAAACAGGTCAATTTAGTGGCCTGTGATTGGAAATGGTACTGTAAACAGCTATTTTGATGATAATGTAGGAAGTTTTGATAGAAAGTTAATCATTGGTACTAAAATCATGTTAATTTTATCTTAACATTTTGAGACTGAGTGAAAGGAAATGGTACTCAAAACAGCTGATTTTGATGCTGTTGTCAAGATTTAGACAGAAAGTAAAGAATTGGTACTCAAAAGTTTATCTTGATGTATGACGTAAAATTTTGCTACAGAATGAAAAAAATTGATGTTCTTTTACAAACTGAGAAAGGAATAAAGAAAATAATTACTCAGAACACTTCATCTTAACCCCTTCAGTACTGGGACACATTTTTATCTTGAGATTTGTGTACAATTAGACCATTTTATTGACATTAGGAAGGGTCAGAAAATTAATGGCCAGTTTTTACTATCTTAAACCCTTCAGTACTGGGGCACATTTTTACCTTGAGATTTGAGTACAATTAGACCATTTTATAGACATTAGGAAGAGTCTATGGAGGTCAGAAGATTAATGGCCACAGTCTCCACTATCTTAACCCCCACACAAGTTTCTGAAGCTGTAGAAAATCACCCAAGTCACCAAAATGAATATGGAAACCCATCCTGGTACTGAAGAGGTTAATGTCCTGGTGGAGTTTTGCGATGAGTGAAAGAAATTAATAATCCAAACACTTTCCCTGATGTGTTGTTATAATATGGTCAAAATAAAACAAACTGGTACAATCCAAACAGCTTTCCCTGACATCCTAGTTATAAAATTGAAGGATGTAACTTACTGGTACTATTAAAAACATCCTTATTTCTTGTTATGGAATCTTGAGACAGTGAGGGACTAAACATATTTGTCTCTTGTTGTAATCTTAATCCCTTCAGTACTGGGACACATTTTTACCTTGAGATTTGTGTGCGATTAGACCATTTTTATTGACACTAGGAAGTGTATGGAGGTCAAAAGAAAAATGGCCAGTCTCTACAAATGTTTCTAAAGCTGTTTTAAGCCACCAAATAGTAACCAGGATGTGAAAATGTGTCCTGGTACTGAAGAGATTAAAAACATATTTCCCTCTTGCTACAGAATCTTGAGACAGTGAGAGGAACTTAACATTATTCCCTCTTGTTGTAATCTTAAATCCTTTCAGTACTGGGACACATTTTTTACCTTGAGATTTGTGTGCAATTAGACCATTTAATTGACACTAGCAAGGGTCTATGGAGGCCATAAGATTAATGACCACAGTTTTCACTATTTTAATCCCTCACATAAGTTTCAGAAGCTGTAGAAAATCACCAAATAGTCACCAGAATGAATATGGAGGCTCGTTTTTTGGGGGGGTGCATTTTAAGGCAATTTGGCATGTATTTAGGGCATTTTAGGACACCTTGGCATGTATTTGGGGCATTTTAGGACAGTTTAGCATGTATTTAGAGCATTTTAGGACAGTTTGGCTATGATAAGACCATTTTATTGACACTAGCAAAGGGTCTATGGAGGTCAGAAGATTAATGGCCAGTCTTCACCATTTTAACTGCCCCCATAAGTTTCTGAAGCTGTACAAAATCACAAAATAGTTACCAGAATGAATATGGAAACGTGTCATGGTACTGAAGGGGCTAAATAGAGTGAGGAACTGGATAACTCGACACTTTCTACTTGCGTCTAACTCTGAGGTTTGTAAAATATGAGAAAAATATCTTTGTAAATTCGCTTTGCTTTAGAAAATACCTTTGACATATTGCAGTATATATAGATAGTAAATATAATAGACATAAAAAAAATGCATTACTATTATTATTATTATTATTATTATTATTGATGTAAAATTAGAAAAAAAATAGTTTTCTGTGATTTTAATTTATTCAGGAAGGAAAACAAAATTGCAAGAGTAAAAAATAACAGCATGTATTACTTAACTTTGCCTTTTATTACCATTATTTGCTTCCCCATGTCAGGTTTTTTTTTCTTGTCTGTCTGTCTGTCCGTCCGTCCATCAATGCCTTCAACCCTTCCATGACAAAAAAAATCGCTAAAAAATTCTCCTTTCACTTTCACATTGGATGAAAAAGTGGTGTTTTCTATTTTTTTACACCAAAGCAGGACGAGAGAGAGAGAGAGAGAGAGAGAGAGAGAGAGAGAGAGAGAGAGAGAGAGAGAGAGAGAGAGAGAGAGAGAGAAAAAGTAAGTAGTATTTTTTCAATTTTTTCCTCCAAACCAGGACGAAAGAGAAAAGGTGAGAGAGAGAGAGAGAGAGAGAGAGAGAGAGAGAGAGAGAGAGAGAGAGAGAGAGAGAGAGAGAGAGAGAGAGAGAGAGAGAGAGAGAGAGAGAGAGACAGTCATCCTTCTCTCACCTCCAATTAACCTCCTCCTTCCTCTCACCTTACTAATCCTCCTCTTACTCCTCCTCCTCCTTCGCCTCCTCCTCTCCCTTCTTCTCTCCTTCCTCCTCTTCACTATCAACTGGCAAATCTCCCATCCCCTCCTCCTCCTCCTCATCATCATCATCTCCCGCCACCTCCCTGTTCTCCTCCTCTGCCTTCTCCAGTTGCCTTGCCAAGTCCGCCTCCTCCACATCCGTCACAATCTGGTGGAAAAATAGAGTTAAATCCCCTATAATGGTGTTCAAAAGAGGGTTTTAAAGGAATGGATTCCCTACAATGGTGTTCAATGGTGATTTTAAAGGATTAGATTCCCTGTAATAGTGTTTAAGGAGAATTTAATGGCTAGGATTAAGCTTAGAATACATGAATGTGTATATAAATAATTGTCTTAAACTATCAAAATCTTAAGCATATTTGTCTTAATAGTATTCTCTCTCTCTCTCTCTCTCTCTCTCTCTCTCTCTCTCTCTCTCTCTCTCTCCCTCCCCTCTCATCTCCCTTCTTTCTCTCTCTCCCTTCTCCATCTCTCTATCCACCCCTCTCTCTCCATAGTAGTAGTAGTCAAACCAATAATTTTTACCCTCTCTCTCTCTCTCTCTCTCTCTCTCTCTCTCTCTCTCTCTCTCTCTCTCTCTCTCTCTCTCTCTCTCTCTCTCTCTCTCTCCATCTCCATCTCCTTCTCCATCTCCTCTCCTTCTCCCTTAGTAGTAGTCAAAACAATAATTTTGACCCCCCTCTCTCTCTCTCCTCATCTCCTCTCCTCTCTCTCTCTCTCTCTCTCTCTCTCTCTCTCTCTCTCTCTCTCTCTCTCTTAGTAGTAGTAGTCAAACCAATAATTTCTCTCTCTCTCTCTCTCTCTCTCTCTGCCCCTGTGTCTTACCTTGGGTGCCATCTTAACAGTGAGGGTGCCACCAAACTCCTTGATGACACTGGTGACCTTCTCAATGGCTCCCTCCAGTGCCCTCAGCCCGTCCTGCTTCTCTGTGGTCTGCGTCGTCATCACTGCAACCATGGGAGGGCAGGTCAAGTAAGGGAAGGGAAGGGAAAGGAAGGGAAAGGTAGGGTACGGTAGGGTAGGGAAGGAAGGAAGGGGAAGGGAGGGTAGGAAGGGTAAGGAAGGAAGGAAGGAAGGAAGGGTAGAGATGAGGAACAATTTACTTTTTTGTATAAGAATGAAAAACTGGCTAAGGGCAACACAAAATGAGGGGAAAAATAACAAAACGACAGACAGACAGACACCCTAGAGAAGAGAAACAATATACTTTTTTTTCTGTGTAAGAGGAGGAAAAATCATCAAGGGCAACAAAATACAAGAAACAAATAAAAAGATAAGACAAACACTTGAAGGGCAACAAAAATGAGAAAAAAAGACAGACAGACAGACAGACAGACAGACAAACAAACAGACAGACAGACACATACCGTAGAGAGGAGGTGCAATTAAGTTTATCCTGATGGGAATCTCGTTGGTGGACATTTCAATACCACCGCGCAGGGCAGACTTCACCGCGTCAATGCCCTCGTACTCAAAGCAGGAAACTTCAATGTCAGCGCGGATCTTGACGGCCTGACTCAGCAGCTTCCGTTGGATTTGTGTCAGCAGTACACTACGCGTCTCCTCGTCCAGTTGACACTCCTCCAGGATCGTGGGGTCGCTGTGTGGGGCACCAGGGAGGGTTAGGTCTGGGGGTGGGGTTGGGTTGGGTTGGGTTGGGTTGGGTTGGGTTGGGTTTGGTTAGGTGTGGTGTGGTGTGGTGTGGTTAGGTTAGGTTAGGTTAGGTTAGGTTTGATGTGGTGTGGTGTGGTGTGGTGTGGTGTGGTGTGGTGTGGTGTGGTGTGGTGTGGTGTGGTGTGGTGTGGTGTGGTGTGGTATGGTATGGTATGGTATGGTATGGTATGGGGTGGTGTGGTAAGGTGAGGTGATGTAAGGTAAAATAAGTCTCACACACACACACACACACAAACCTCCCAACAAACACCCCAATACCCCAACACACACACAAACACCCAAAACACCTCCAACAAACACCCCAGCACTCACATGACAGCCTGCTTGAAGACATCATAAGCACATGCCTGTTTCTTGTACTTCTCCTCAAAGTGCCAGGCAGTGCGGGTGTACAGATTCTCCACCTGCTCCTCCGAGGTGTAGTTGAGCAGCTCTCCAACATGCCGGATGATGGAATTCACTGCCTTAGCCTTGGCAAACTTCTCGGTGCATCTCTCCACATCCTCCTTTGATACGCGCCTCTTAGACAGATCAATGTAACCTGGTATGGAGGGAGTTGGTGGGGAGAGGGTGTGTGGGAGGGTGAGGGTGAGGGAGAGCCAGGGAGAGGGAGTCAGAGGTAGAATGTCGGGGAGTGGGAGAGGGGTGAGGGAGATTTGGAGTGGGAGTGGGAGAGTGGGGAGAGGAAGAGAAAAAAAGTTAGGTTAGGTTATGTCTGTCTCTATCTCTCTCTTATATATCTTACACACAGACACACAGACACTTGCCATTCTGATTCAAATATATATACAATAGCTGCTCTCTCTCTCTCTCTCTCTCTCTCTCTCTCTCTCTCTCTCTCTCTCAAATTTCATTCCTTTTTGGCATATTTTGGTTTTTATAACTTTTTCTCTCTCTCTCTCTCTCTCTCACACACACACACACACACTTCTCTCTCAACACCACAACACACACACACACACTCTTCTCTCTCTCTCAACACCACAACACACACACACACACACACACACACACACACACCCACCCTTCTCCTTATCCACTCGTATGACCACCACTGGCTCAGTCTTGCCCACTCTGATCAGCTTGTTCATTGAGCGAATACGTCGACGGGAGAGCTCGGACAGAAGGATCATGCCCTCTATGTTGTTGTACTCCAGCAGGTGGACATACGCGCCCATCTCGGCAATACTCCGCACTGTTACCATTACCACATCATCCACCTCAGGGTACTTCTGCGCGTAGTAGCGGCAGAAGAGCGGCATTGTGGCGGCTTGTGTGCGTGTCTCTCTGTGTGTGTGTGGTGGTGGTGGGCTGAGCAGAGAGAGCTGATTGGTGGTTTGCTGGTCTTGTCTGTGGAGAGAAGGGTTGTGAGTGGTAGTGGTGGTTGTTGGTGGTGTCTCTGTGTGTGTGTAGTAGTGGTAGTGGGTGAGCAGAGAGTAGTGATTGGTGGTTTGCTGGTCTTGTCTGTGGAGAGAAGGGTTGTGAGTGGTGGTGGTGGTTGTTGGTGGTTGGTATTAGTAGTAGTAGTAGTAGTAGTAGTAGTAGTAGTAGTTTAAGTTTTGTTGAAAGGGGAAGAGGAAAATGTGGAGAATTGTAGACACAGGTAGTAGTTCCAGAGTTTACAGTGGTGGTGATAGTGGAAGATGGACAGAATAGGTATGAGAGTAGTAGAGAGTAGTAGTAGTTAGCAGTTCAGTAGAGCAGACAGTAGTAGTAGTTTAAGACAAAGGAAAAGGAGGAAAAGGAAGAAGGAAGAAAAAAAAGAAAGAAAAAGAAGGAAAATGATGAAACACAGAATCAGGCAAGGAATTCAGAAATTATATAACTGAGAACAAAATTACCAAAAAACACACACACGCACACACACCTTAAAGACCCAAAATAATTACTAGCCAGCTATGTAATCAGATATATAACTATGCTAATGTAAGAGTTAACATATGTAATGCCATTTATGTAATTTGACCCTTCACTGACTACTACTACTACTCACACATACATACACACACACACACAGGCTAAGAACATCAAAGCAACACTGATACGTACACAATAACGAAACAGGTGTCGTATCAAATCCACTAGATATAACACACAGGGCGCCTTCAGAAACACACCAGTGACACACCACACACCAGCACACTCGAACTATCAACACCACCACGCAACTCCCCGGGAAACACCACCAATAAGCCGTAAAAATTAAAATAAGATAAAAATATTGACGGAAGAAAGTGAAAGGAAATTGAAGGATACAATTTTCTCTTATAATTAATGATTGAGGGGTTTAGAAGGTAGCCAGCACGCAGGTCAGGTCAGAGGTCATGCGTGGTGATGTGCGGTGGGTGTGTGGTGTGGCCAGGGTGCTTAGGTGGGTGGTGTTAAGGCCTCACCTGTGTCAGCGCCGCCCGCCGGTGGTGCACGCCTCACGTTGCCTCTCTGCTGCGGTGCATGTCAACAACAATATTTCCGGCATAATTATTAACTGGAAATAATGTAAATTGTTGGTAAATAATGCTCTAAAATGGTGTATTAAATTAGTTGTGATAATTTTAAGTGGATAATTTTGTAATAAAAGGGATAGATTAGTAAGTAACGGTTATTTCAGTACCCCATGTGTCAATTTATTATTTTTTTCATTCAATTTATCATATTTTCCATATTTTTTTGTTTATTGTAATTAATTTTATTGATAAATCATGAAAACATTTGAGAAAGGTTGAGAATTTGGAAATGTACTTTTGCCATTTCCATTCACAAGTTTTCTCCCCACGGCTGATGCAATACTTTTAAAATTTCCCCAAAAGAACACAAAAACATCATACACATAGCACAAAAATACTCGAATAAAATAAAAACACACTAAAAACACAAAATAACTAAATAAACTTAAAAATTCACACACACCCCAAAAAACATCACACTGACAAACCTAAATAATAAAAAGACAAATAGGAGAAAAACCAAGAACAAGATAAAAAAACAGCAAAAATAAATAAATAACAAAATAATACAACAAACACACATAAAAAGAAAGACAAAACAATAAAGTAAATAAATAAATAATGGCGTCTCGTATCCCCTGAGGCCGGCGTGGGTGTGGTGACGTCATTGTTGTGTTTACTAGTGGTTAACTCGCCGGAGACATGAATGAATTGCTATTTTTCGACACTTTCTCCCATGAAGTGAGCGAGGTGAGTGAGAGAGAGGCGCCGCAGAGGGAGAGGAATGAGGGGAGGGCGCTGGGAGAGGGAAAGAGAGAGGGAGTTGGAGATAAGAGAGATGTGAAGTGTGGTTTGTGTTTCATTGTTGCTTTAGAGTGGAGGGTTCAGACAGACAGACAGACAGGTTAATTGACAGTTAGACAGGTTAGTAGACAGACTGACAGACATACAGACAGGTTAAGACAATTGACAGGTAGACTGGTTATAGATAGAAATATTTAGACCGACGGACAGACAGACAAACAGGGTATGGTTATAAATATTTTGACAGGTTGCTAGACAGTTGACAGTTGCAGAGACAGACAGACATAGAGGCTTTTTAGACAGACAGACAAAGATTATGGACAGAAATATAAACAGACAGCAAGACATATAGACAGACAGAGGTTAGAATGAAAGTATATAGACAAACAAGCAGACAGACGAATAGATAAGTTGATATATAGACACAGACATCAATAGACAGTTAGACAGATAGATAATAGACAGAACTTGAAGATAGACAGTAAGAAAAGATTGACAGAATGGCAACGATAGATTTAGATAGATAATGGAAAGAGATAGATAGATAGATAATGACAGGATAGACAGACAGACAGACAGACGTATTAAAAGATGCATTAGACAGAGACACACACAAAAAAAATAAATAAATAAAAAGAAAGACAGATAAAGAGGAAAATAATTAGATTCATAAATAAATTGATAGATAAATTGATGACTGGAAAAAAGATAAAAAATAATACATAGATAGATAGATAGAGAGAATTTAATGAAGAGAGAGAGAGAGAAATAACTTAGATAAATAGATACTACTACTACTACTTCTCTCTCTCTCTCTCTCTCTCTCTCTCTCTCTCTCTCTCTCTCTCTCTCTCTCTCTCCACACAGAAGGTACAGCTGGACCTGGTACAGTTCCCGCGGCCTGTACAGGTGACAGAGGTGCGGGCCATCCCTCTTGGAGCGCGGGTACAGGCTGACTTCCCTGGTGGTGTGCGTTTGGGGTGAGTCTGTGTGTGTGTGTGTGTGTGTGTGTGTGTGTGTGAGAGAGAGAGAGTATTGTCATTGTTGTTGTTGTAATATATTTTTGTGTGTTTGTATTTAGTTTGTGTTTGTTTGGGTTATTAAAGTCTCTCTCTCTCTCTCTCTCTCTCTCTCTCTCTCTCTCTCTCTCTCTCTCTCTCTCTCTCTCTCTCTCTCTCTCTCTCTCTCTCTCTTCTCCACTCCTTTTCCTCCCTCCTCTCACCCTCCCTCCCCTAACCCACCCCTAACCCCACAGAGCCACCAACCCCAGCCAGTTTGAGATTGAGTTCTTTGTGAATGACCTAAGCAAGCGCGGGGCGGGGACCTTCGAGAGTGTGGGCTGCCTTCAGTACAACCAGCAGGGCAAGATTCACATGGACTTTGAGAAGAAGGTACGTCAGAGAGAGAGACAGAAAGAGAATGGTTATGTGTGTAGTTTTTAGAAGATGAGTGAGAGAGAGAGAGAGAGATGTGTGTGTGTGTGTGATTTTGAGAAGGTTTGCATCTGTGAGGGAATGAGAGAGAGAGAGAGAGAGATGTGTGTGTGTGTAAAAGAGAGAGAGAGAGAAAATAATTTCCCTTTTCTCTCACCACCACCACTACAACACAACACAACACCACACCACCACATTTTTCCCCTCACCACCAAAAACACCACATTTTTCCCCTCAACACCACACAACACCACCAATTTCCCTTCCTTCCCTCCCTTATTCCATTTCCTTCACTAATTCATCCTTTTTCCCTCACCACCACAACAACAACACCACCACAACACCAAACAGGTCCCCACCGACGGCTTACTCCTTCGTGGGAATTACAACACCATCACCCTCGCTGTTTATGGCCATGTCACCAAAGTGCAGAGGGAACCGTCCCCCGCCCCGCCCCAGCACCCAGCCCCGGCCCCCACCAAGACCCCCAAGCCAGCCCCGGTGCCGCCCTCAGCCCCGGTGCAGCCCTCAGCCCCCACCCCAGCACACCCACCCCCGGAGAAGCTCAACACCCATGACCGGATAAGAGACTGGCTGGAGGAGACCAGGGAATGTGTGAGTGTGAGGGGAGAGGGGTGTTGTGAGGGGAAAAGAGGGGAAAGGGGGTGTTGTGAGGGGAAAAAAGAGGAGAGGGAGTGTGTGTGTGAGGGGTGTTGGGTAGGTAAGAGAGAAGAGAGGGGTGTTTGAGGGGAAAAGAGAGGGGAAAGAGTGTTCTGGGAGGGAGAGGGAAGGGGAAAGGAGAGAGAGAGAGAGAGGGTAAGGAGTGTTGGAAGGGGAAAAAAGAGAGAGGAGAGGAGGAGGAGGGGGGTGAGAGGTGTTTGAGGGGAAAAGAGGGGAAAGAGGGTGATTTTGGGAGGAAAGGAAAGGGGAGAGGGGTATTTGGTGGGGAAAAGGATGAGGGGAAGAGAGAGGGAGAGGAAAGAGGAATTTTGAGGGGAAAAAGAAGAGGAAAGAGGAGAAAAGGGGTGTTTGGCAGGTAAAAGGGAGAGTAAGGGGTGTTCTGGAGGGGAAAGAAAGAGGGGGAGAGGGGTGTTTGATTAGATGAGGGGAGGGGAGAGAGGTGAAGGGCATTTGGAAAGGGAAAAATGGGAAGAGGGGAGACATTTATATTATTAATCTATTGTGTCCATTATTTTTATTTCCATTGTTTTCACCACCACCACCACCACCACCTCTCACTCCCTCTCCCTCTCTCCCTCTCTCCCAGGCCCCACGCTCTCCCATGGACTACGAGGAGGTGAAACAAGCCTGGGAGGAGGAACACCCACGCGAATTTGACCGGGAGAGAGAGAGAGAGAGACAGAGAGAGAGACCAGCGCACTTACAGGGGAGAGAATAGAGAGAGAGAGAGAGACAGAGATAGAGAGAGAGAGAGACGGTCATGGAGTAGAGAGAGAAGCTGGGACAGAAGTGAGAGAGGAAGCTCGCGGAGAGAATCACGGAGAGATGTTGAGAGAGACAGAGATAGAGAAAGAGACAGGGAGAGAGAGAAAGAGAGAGAGCGAGATAGGGAGAGAGAGAAGGAGAGGGAGAGAGATCGGGAACGGGAGAAGGAGAGAGAGAGGGAGAGGGAGAGAGAGAGGGAGAAGGAGAGGGAGAGAGAAAGAGATCGAGGAAGGGAGAGTAAGAGAGAAAGTGAGAGAGAGAAAGAGAGAAGGCACAGTAGAGATAGTAGAGAAAGATATGAGGAGGAGAGAGGAGGAGGAGGAGGAGGAGGAGGAGGAGCGACAGCAGCAGCAGCACCACCAGGAGGAGGAGGAGGAGGAGGAGGAGGAGGAGGACTACTGCCTGATCCTCCCTCCTCCTCTCTTGTCAGACCTCGCCATATCTCCGAGTAAGTTATTATTGTTGTTGTTGTTGTTGTTGTTGTTAATGGTGATTTGGTGTTTGGTTAGTATTAAATGATGAAAAGTGGTGTTTATATTAGTATTACTACTACTACTGCTACTGTTACTACTACTGCTACTACTTTTACTACTACTTCTTCTTCTTCTACTTCTACTTCTACTGCTACTGCTGCTACTGCTGCTGCTACTGCTACTGCTACTGCTACTGCTACTGCTACTGCTACTGCTACTACTACTACTACTACTACTACTATTCTCTTCCTCTTCTTCCTTCTAT
>NC_059260.1:380660-390660 GCF_017591435.1 Portunus trituberculatus | reverse complement strand
CTGTAAAAACATCTTGGAAAACACTCTTCTCACATCATAACAGTTTTCCAAGGCCACCAAGATGAGCAGCATAATTTTAAAGAGTGTTTCTCCAGTTAATAATGCAGAAATCTTGTTACTCTGCCTCTAGAACCATAAAAACATCTTGGAAAACACTCTTCTCTCACCACAACTGTTCATATTCACTCTCACTCACTCACTCTCCCTCTCCCTCTCCCCACAGATCCGCCACATGAAGGTGGGAGTGCGTCTGACCCAGCTGCTCCTCCAGTGCTGCTGCGAGGTGACCCGGCGAGTGCTGAACAGAGGGGTGCTGGACAAGCTGCACACGCTGTACCACAAACCCCACATGGCCCTCTCCATGAAGCTGCTCATTCTCAGGTGAGAGGGAGGCATGGGTGGGTGGGGGTGAGAGGGAGAGGGGTGTGAGAGAAAGAGAGAGGGAAAGGGAGAGAGAGAGAGAGACAGAGGTAGTTGGTATGTGTGTGTGTTGGAGGGGGACAGTGGTAGAGAGAGAGAGAGAGAGAGAGTGTGCTAGTTTGTGTGTGTGTCTGTGTGTATGTATGTCAGAGAGAGAGAGTGTGCTAGTTGTGTGTCTGTCTGTCTGTGAGAGGGAGAAAGAGAGAGTGCTAGTTTGTGTGTGTATTTGAGAGAGAGAGAGAGAGAGAGAGAGAGAGAGAGAGAGAGAGAGAGAGAGAGAGAGAGAGAGAGAGAGAACCAAAATAAAAAAAATACAAATAAAAGGAAAAAAATAATAAATAGATAAATAAATAACTGGTGTTGACTTTTCCACGGCAGGACAATCGACACCATCACAACAACACCACTGGGGCTCAAATACTTCCTCGGCCAGCCCCTGGGGGAGGAACGGGCAGAGGAGGAGGAGGAGGAGGGAGAGAAGAAGAAGGAAGGAGAGGAGGAACAGAACGCAGAGATGGCCAAGAAGGACGAGAAGGAAGAGGAGGAGGAGGAGGAAGAGGAAGGGAAGAAGAAGAAGAGGAGGAGGACAGGGTATGAGATGATGCTGGAGATGCTGGCGGCTGTTCCTCAGACCCGTGCTAAGGTGAGGTGACCTTTGACCCCACCTGTGACCTGTGACTTGCTGACCCCACCTGTGACCTTTGACCTGATCTCACCTATCAAAGTTGTAGCTAATGTAGTGTAGATGCAATAGAATGTCCAGAGCCTTATAACTGCCCTAACCTGTCCTGCGACCTTTGATCTGTGACCTTTGACCTGACCTCATGTAATGTAGTGTGGATGCAGTAGAACTAACCCAGTGTATATCCAGAGCCTTTCTTTTCTTCTTCTTTTTTCTCATTTCGTTTATTTTTCCTCCTCCTCCTCCTCCTCCTCCTCCTCCTCCTCCTCCTCCTCCTCCTCCTCCTCCTCCTCCTAATTAACCAACCACAGTAAAAGAGAGAATAAAAATACATAATTAATCTAACCTAACCAAATATGTTCCACTTTTAACCTAACCTAATGTGTCCTAACCTGTCGCACCGCCCCTCCCCGACAGATGGCGCTGGCTGCCACGGTGCGCAAGATCCACCTGCTGGACATCTGCCTGCAGCTGCGTGAGGTTGGCCAGGTCATCGCCGCTGCCATGCCCCCCCCTCACCACATCCCAGAACCCCCCAAGCCCAGGGATGAGGTGAGTGCCCTACTACCTGTCCCCTGTGACCACCCTGCCTCTGCCATGACTCCCTGCTCCTCCTGTGACCCCTCCCTGTCTCTCCCATGACCCCCCCTGCCTCTCCCATGACCGCCCTACCTCTCCCATGACCCCCTGCCTCTCCCATGACAGCCCTGCTCCCTGTGACCCTCCTGTCTCTCCCATGACCCCTGCCTCCCATGACCCCTGCCTCCCATGACCCCTGCTCCTCCTGTGACCCTCCTGTCTCTCCCATGACCCCTGTCTCCCCATGACACCCTGCTCCCCTGTGACCACCCCTGCCCCCATGTCACCACCCTACCCCTGTGATTACCCCCGGCCCCCCATGCCCACCCTGACCCTTATTTGCTATAGAATGTTATTTTTATTTATTATTTATTTAGTTAGTTTTATTTATTTTTTTGCTTATTTTTTTTCTTTTTCTTTTATTTATTTATTTATTTAATTTGATTGGTTTATTTATATTTATTTTTTATTTTATTTATTTTTGTGTGTAAGTGTGTGTGTGTGTGTGTGTATGTATGTATGTATGTATGTATGTATGTGATGTCTCAATAAAAAACATTAACAATTGAATTCCTTAAACAACAACAACAACAACAATAACCACTGCCTTTCAGATGGGAGTGATGGAGGAGGAGGGGGTGGTGGGGGTGGGTGACGGTGATGAGGGCGGCTGTGGTGGTGGTGGTGGTGAGGGAGAGTGGAGCTTCACCCAGTGTGCCCCCCCGACCTGCCCCTCACCCCCCTCACCACCTGCCTGGCGGAGGTGTGTCGCGTCTACAGGTTTGCTAATCAACTCCTGGCTCATCCACACAGGTATGCCAGTAGTAGTAGTAGTAGTAGTAGTAGTGTTATTATCATTATTTTTTTTATTTCTGTGTGTTGTGTTATAATATTAACTCTCTCTCTCTCTCTCTCTCTCTCTCTCTCTCTCTCTCTCTCTCTCTCTCTCTCTCTCTCTCTCTCTCTCTCTCTCTCTCTCAACACTAACCTAACCTAACCTCATATTTCTGCCTCTGTTTCAAGATGGCTGCCGGGTTCCAAACAATTCCAGCTGCCCAAGAACCCCCACGACCCGTACCCGCAGCTGTACGTCATCCTGGACAGCGCTGCGTTCCTGGAGGCGCTGGCAGGGGTGGTGGGGGTGCTGGGGGGGCTGCAAGGGGGGGTGGTGCTAGAGGACACAAGGAGGCTGGTAGAGGGAATGCTGGCACACTCACACGGGGTGAGGTACCTTGCAGCTCACCCCGGCCCCTCCACCACCCTGGCTAGAGTCATGGTGCAGGTGTGTGTGTGTGTGTGTGTGTGTGTGAAGATTGTGGTCCATAAAACATCTGTCTATGTGTGTGTGTGTGTGTGTTTGTTGTGGTGAGTACAGTGTGTTGTTGTGTTGGCAGATTGGAGAGGATAGTCGGGAGGAGGAGGGGGGCCTGTACCAGCTGGGGCTGCAGCTGCTGCACACACTGCACGCCATGGCCCAGCTGGATGCCCTGGCCCAGCTGGCGGCCACACACAACCCGGACTACTCTCAAGCAGCCGGCCACTTCAACACGCTGCTGTCCTGCGTGCTGAGCCCCGTGGGGCGGCAGGCGGTGGTGGGGCTGTTGGGGCTGCACGGCCACCTGGAGGTGCTGTTCCCCTACCTGCGCCTTGGTGCCGGTGATGACCAGGACAACGCGCCGACCCGCCTGGCGTGCTACGGCTACGCAGTGGAGTTGGTGGTGATGGTGGTGAAGCTGTGTGAGCGCGTGGAGGCGGTGGAGCGGTGCGGGGCGGCGCTGCTGCAGCTGGTGGAGTACGAAGAGGCGCGGGAAGGACCCAAGCTGGAGGAGCACGCCCGCCTGTGTGAGGTGCTGCCCTGGCTGGCCCCGGCACGGTGCCCCGAGGCAGCCCCGGGCTACGATAACCTGGCGGCACTGTCCGCCGGCCTCAAGGACCAGCTGGAGAAGATTGACAAGTTCTCCGGTGAGCTGGTGACACAGCTGCGCCTCATCCGCCGCCTCAGCGTGCCGGAGGAGGCTGTGTCAGCGCTGGCCCCGGAGGAACACAACGGGGAGCTGATTGCCGAGCTCAAGTACCGCTATGCCACAGTGCAGCTGTTCTCCGCAGACTGCCACACCCACCTGGCCGCCCTGCTGGCGCGCCTCTGCACCATGTACGCCCAGCCCGCCGTGCACGCCTCCTCCCTGGCCGGCTCTGAGGGTGCGGTGCTGCTGGCGGTGGTGCGGCCTGCCCTGGCCATCCTCAAGAACATCCTGACGTACGTGATCCAGGCACGCAACACGGCCTTCAAGGACCTCTCCGCTGTGGTGCCCCTTGTCCAGACCTTCCTCCTGCTGCAGGCCTTCCCCCCCGGCTCACAGCACAGCGGCCCTGCACAGCAGCTGCAGCGCCAGGTGGTGGCCACGCTGCTGCTCTACACACAGCCCCGCCAGGCCGCCCCGGAGGAGGAGGAGGTGCTGGCCAAGAGTCTCTGGACCAAGATGATGGCAGAGGTCAGTGTGTGTGTGTGTGTGTGTGTGTGTGTGTGTGTGTGTGTGTGTGTGTGTGTGTGTGTGTGTGTGTGTGTCACCTGTCATCACAATTCATGAATTGGTGTAATATAGTCAGACAGTTCCCTAATGCCTCATCAGCAGCAGGTCACCAGGGTGGTGATGGCACTGCCTTCACCACCACAGTGCTGAGGCACACTCCAGGTGGTGTGTGGGTGATGTGGTGTATGTTGTGGTGTTGCAGGTGGTGCGTTACTTGCTGACAGGGCCGCACACCTTCCTGGGCGTGGTGTGCCTCATGCTGGAGCTGCTGCCAGTGCCGGTGCCAGTGCAGAGCCGGGGCGCCCTCACCACGGAGGAGGCAGAGCAGGTAAGTGCCCTGCGGCAGGCCTGGTCTGCCCACCTCTACCCGCTGGCCCCCGCCCTGCACGAGGCCGTGCTGCGCCTGGGCTTCACCAGCGTGCCGGCGCTGTGGCACCAGCTGCGCCGCCTGTGTGTGGCCCTGGCTGACCTGTCTGCCCCCATGGCTCTGCTGGTGGCCCGTACCGCGCTGGACCTGGCCCTGCAGGCACACCGGCAGGACCAGCGGGCGTGCGGTGAGGACTTTGGGCCGTGCTCTCCCCAGACAGGCCGTGTGCTGGCCACGCTGGCCCAGCTGGTGTCCCACGCCCCCACCAAGGCTGCTGTGCTGCACCTGCTGCGCGGCGGCTCCCCCACGTTGGCCGCAGCCCCCGCCAAGGGTGAGGACAAGTACAGTGGCCTGGTGGCCCTCTGGTGCCGCATCCTCAACGTGGCGGCCAGCGGCTCCCAGGCCCACGTGGCCGCCCAGGACTGCCTGCTGGCCCTCGTGCTGCACCTCTGCGACCACCACAACGCCCTCGAGCCGCCGCCGCCACCACCGCCATCATCCCGCGAGGCAGAGCCGCCATCCCTGGAGGGAGTGCCCAACAAGGAGGTGCTGGTGCCGCTGGTGGATGCCCTGGTGGACCACCTCCACAACCCACACAGCCCCCACCACTCCCTCCACCAGGGCCTGCGGGCACTCATCCACCTCACTGAGCACGACTACGGCTTCTTCCACATCAGGAGGTGCGTCACACACACACACACACACACACACACACACACACCTATTACTCATGTCATTAGTGTCGTATCACTCACCACCACCACCACCACCACACCTCCCCTTTCCCCCTCCCCCCACAGCGTGATGGAGCGTAAGAAGGCCTGCCTGCTGAGTCTGTTCCAGCGTCTGAGCTCAGCGTTCCGCAAAGAAAACATGGACCACCTCACGTCCTTACAGGGGGCCGTGGAGCTGTGCCACCTGCTCATCGCCTCCCCCCCAGACCAGGCCCGCACCCTCACCGCCTCCCCCAACGACCTGGCCAACTACCTGGGGTGGAAGGTCGGGGGGTACGAGATGTCCACCCGCCACCCTTCCACCCCCGCCCCACAGAAACCCAAGGAGGAGCAGGAGGAGGGGGAGGCCAAGGAGGAGGAGGTGGTGGAGGAGGGGGAGGCCAAGGAGGAGGAGAGGAAGGAGGAGGAGAAGGCAGGAGGAGGTGGAGGTGGAGGAGGAGGAGCAGGAGGAGGAGGAGGAGGAGGAGGAGGAGAGGTGGTGGTGAAGAAAGAGGAAGGGAAGAAAGAAGAGGAACGGATTCACCCTCTTAAGTTGTTGGAAAACCAAGTTGTGGTGAGTGTCCGTCTCTGTCTGTGTGTATGTCTGTTTGTGTGTCTGTCTGTATGTCTATCTGTGTGTCTGTATGTGTGTGTTTGTCTGTCTGTGTGTCTGTCTGTCTGTCTGTTGTAAAGTTATAAAGTGATAAGCAGAATTCTGATTTATGAATTGACTGACTGACTGCCTTCCATCCATCCTTCCTTCCTTCCTTCCTTCCTTCCTTCCTTCCTTTTTTTCTTTCTTTCCTCCCTCCCTCCCTCCCTCCCTCCCTCCCTCCCTTCCTTCCTGACAAGAAAGAAGCACAAGAGGTGGAAGGAATAAAATTATGAGAGGAAGAAACATCAAAGTGGAAAAATGTGGAGGAAGACAAAGTGAAATGACAGATTGGTGATCCACGTTTTCTTCACCAAATAACAAACGGCAATATTCAGAAACGCTTTGATTTTTTCACCACGACAATTTTTCAGGACAGTTTCTCCTTATGATCAATTAGAAATCTTGCTAATCCATCACCAAAATCATAAAAATACCCTTAAAAACATGAGTATCTTCAATTAGAGCCTTTGGGAATAGTCGTCGTGAGGTTGCAAGGCGTTTCTGAATAGTGCTGAAAGAACGACAGACTGGTGACCCCCGTTTTCTTTGCAGGCAGAAGGATGCGAGGAGGAACTGATGGAGACTCTGTATGAAGATATCAACCAGCTAATCTTGGTCTTGGAGAACGCCGGAACGCAGAACGCTGATGCCAAGGGTACGGAACACACACACACACACACACACACACACACACACACAAAGGAGAAGATTCTAAGTAAAAATATTTATAATCTTTTTTTGTCATTATGAAATAGGAAATTGTTTTTAATTGTGGATCCAAGATGACCATTTTTTTCTATCGTATTATGAACAGAAAATGGATTAATAACTGCATTCATGTCTTTAATCCCTTCAGTACTGGGACACATTTTTACCTTGAGATTTGTGTACCATTAGACCATTTTATTGACATTAGTAAAGGTCTATGGAGGTCGGAAGATTAATGGCCACAGTCTTCACTATTTTAACTTCAGTACTCAATATCTATTTTCTTACAGCTCCTCCTCCTCCTCCTCCTCCTCCTCCTCCTCCTCCTCCTCCTCCTCCTTTGTATTCCTTTGTCCTCCTAACTCTGCACCACCTTCCAGAGTTGAGTGAGCCAGCTGGGCCAGATGGTGAGGGGCTGGTGGCTCTGTTCAGTGGAAGGGTTGTGTGGACCAGCCTTCCTCGCCCTCCCAAGATGACATTCCTGCTTATTGGGTCAGCTCTCCACCCCACCAGGAGCCAGACCACTCAGAAATGGTGTGTGTGTGTGTGTGTGTGTGTGTGTGTGTGTGTGTGTGTGTGTGTGAGTTAATGGTCTAGCTGTCTGTTTGTTTGTGTGTGTGTGTGTGTGTGTGTGTGTGTGTGTGTGTGTGTGTCTCTCTCTCTCTCTCTCTCTCTCTCTCTCTCTCTCTCTCTCTCTCTCTCTCTCTCTCTCTCTCTCTCTCTCTCTCTCCCCCATTCCCTCTCTCTCTCCCACTCCCCTCACCCTCTCCCCATCTCCCTCCATCACCCTTCTCTACCTATTTTTCTTTCTCCCGAAGGTATCAACAAACCTGCTGGAGATCTGCCTTCAGTATGCTGGTGACTATGACCTGGTGGGGAGCCTACACAAGCTGGTGAAGGGGCAGGGGGCGCAGGCACTCACCCCCAGAAGCTGGCAGGGAAGGGGCCACCCAGATACAAGCACAGTGCCGGGGCCATCAGGGCAGACAAGCGTGGCAGGCCCTTTGGTAAGATGAAGGGATGGGGGAGGGTGGATGGGTGGGTGAGGGAGTGAAGGAGAGAGGGTAAGGGAGGGAGGAAGGAAGGAAGGAAGGAAGGAAGGGAAGGAGGGACACAGAGAGAGAGAGAGAGAGAGAGATTGCAAGTGTAAAAAATGAAGAATGGAGGTAAGAGAGAGAGAGAGAGAGACGTAGACAGATAAACAGCAATAAAATAAGGAATATCAATGGAGGGAGAGAGAGAGAGAGAGAGAGAGAGAGAGAGAAAAAGAAAGAAAGAAAACACAAAATTAACACAAACCTAACCTAACCTAACACCCCCTCCCCCCTCAACAGTTGCCCCAATGCGTGGTCGTCCCTTCACCCGCGGCATGAACCTTCGCAGCGACCCCTTCCGCAGCCGGCCCCCCAACACCTCCCGGCCTCCCTCCCTGCATGTGGACGACTTTGTGGCCCTGGAGAGCACCGGCCACCAACCCACAGGACCCACGGGTTACAACAAGATCTCCTTCGGCAGGGGCAAGGTGAGGGAAGAGTGAGAGGAGGAGAGGATTAGGGTGAGAGGAGGGGTTGGGGAGGAGAGAGGGGTAAGGGGTGATGGGAGAGGATTGGGGTGAGAAGAGGGGTTGGGGATGGGAGAGGATTGGGGTGAGAGGAGGGGAGAGGGGAGAGAAGGCAGGTGGGGTGAGGTGGGTGAGGGAGAGGTGGGGTGATTGTGGGTGAGGTGTGAGGGGAGAGTGAGTGAGTGAGGGGTGGAGAGGAGAGAGGGGAGAGCAAAGTTGGGGTGATGGTGTGTGTGAGAGAGAGAGAGAGAGAGAGAGAGAGAAATGTATGATTGAAAGAAAAAGAAGAAAGAGAGAAAGAATTAGTAGAAAATAACAATAATAATCAATTTTTTCTTCCTCAGTTCCTGCTTGACTCAATGCGGGGCGGGCGGGGCAGCCGGGGCGGGCGGGGCAGTGAGAGCCGAGGCACCAGGTTCTTCCATCGACCCCCATTCAGACCAGACTCAGGTGAGAGAGAGAGTAGTAGTAGTAGTAGTAGTAGTAGTAGTAGTAGTAGTAGTAACGCCCCCCCATATTAAACTGCTAATAACTCTCTCTCTCTCTCTCTCTCTCTCTCTCTCTCTCTCTCTCTCTCTCTCTCTCTCTCTCTCTCTCACAGGCACAGTTCGCGGAATCAACCCGAGAGGACGTGGTGCCCCTTGGCTGTTTCGGGGCGAGACCTCTCCACGGGGCTACCGGGGCACGGCGGCCAGTTCCGGGGGCATGAGGTACATCCGGGGGCGGGGCCTGTACACCCGGGGCAATGGGAACGCCAGCGGGGGGCAGAAAGAGAGATTTCCTGCCAAATTTCCCGAAAGAGGAGGAAGGCGAGATTTAAATGGCGGGAGACATATTAGAGGAGGGTTCAGGTAAAGAGAGAGAGAGAGAGAGAATGAAAGACATGTAATAATAAGTGGATATAGGTGGATAAGGTTGAATTAAATGTGCTTAAATGGAGAGAGAGAGAGAGAGAGAGAGAGAGAGAGAGAGAGAGAGAGAGAGAGAATAAAGAAAAACAAATTAGTTTATAAAGTAGACACGTTCAAATGTGTAGGAAATGAGAAAGAAAGAGAGAGAGAGAGAAAGAATTACAACACATACAGAGATGAAATGAGAGAGAGAGAGTGAGACACACACACACACACACACACACACACACACACACACATTGCACAAAGATATAAATAGATAAGATTATTGGTTAGAATATTTTGTATAGATTAGGACAGGTTTGTGTATGTATGTATGTATGTATTCAGGTATTATTATTATTATTATTTAAGGCTTTTTATAAATATTTTCCGTCTTTTCCTCTCGTTTGTTCAATTTTGTACATGAATGAATGGACTTCCTGCTTGCAAATTTGTAAATGAAGGAAAAAATGAAATGAATAAAAAGTTGAATTATTGGCGTCTTTTTCTTTTTCCTCTTTTTCTTCCTTGAAAAAATGAAAAAAAAATAAATAAAAAGCTAAAATATTAACGTCTTATTTTTTCCTTTTTCTTTATTTTTATCTTAATTTTCTTTTCTTATCTTTTTCTTCCTTTTCTTTCTTTTTTTTCAGTTTCTTATTTCTTTCATTTCTTTTCTTTCAATTCGTCTTCGTGATTGAAGAAATTTAAAAAATAATTGAAATGAAAATGAATTAAATACAGAATATATTTGTTTATTTATTTATTTTCTCATTTTATCAAACTTCCTGTACACGAGAGAGAGAGAGAGAGAGAGAGAGCAATAAAAATTAGTAGTAGTATTTTTTCTCTCACATCACGAACTTGCAGATAAGGAAGAGAGAGAGAGAG
>NC_059260.1:343160-365660 GCF_017591435.1 Portunus trituberculatus | reverse complement strand
AACTCAGTGGGTCTATTCATTTATTATTATTTTTTTTTTTTTTTTCATATTTTGTTGCCCTTCGTCAGCTGTCCCTCCTGCATCAAAACAAATCTCAAGGTAAAAATGTGTCCCAATACTGAAGGGGGGTAACACTCACCAAGATTCGAAGTAACAGTTATTCCTCCTCTTCTTCCTCCTCCTCCTTGTAGCCTTCCTGCCCATGCCATCTCCTCGGCCCTCCCAGTGCCACGTTTCCTCTTCTATCCCTCTTCCCTCACTCATTCGGCATTTTTGTCTCCCTCACACCACTTCACTAACACCTCCTTTACTTGCAGCTTGGTTATCACTCACTCTCTCCCACTGCTTCTGTCTATTCTTGCATTAATATCTCACCACATGGATCACTCTCCCTGCCCGGCGTGTGTTGACTTCACTGAGGCTGCAGCGGGCCACCACCGAAGCCTTGAGCGAAGCAGTGATGCTGTCGAGAGGCGCCTTACCAGCCTTGCCAACACCACACCAGAGAGTTTCCTTTCTATGCACTTCACTATCGGCTCGTGTTCTGGAGTACCTATATATGCTTGATCTCCACTATTTCAAAAGGCTTTATTCAAATTCCCGTGAGTTTTTAAAGGTGTTTTTTACGTTTCTAAAAGGAGAGTGACAAGATATCTGCATTATTAACTGGAGAAACACTCTTGAAGATCCCGTTAATAATCTCTGTGGCCTTGGAAAATAGTCGTGATGAGAGAGCAGAGCGTTTATAAGCCAGTTTTTATGGTTCTAGAGGCAGACTGACAAGATATCTGCATTATCAACTGGAGAAACACTTGAAAATCCCGCTATTCATCTCTGCGGCCTTCGAAAATAGTCGTGGTGGGAGAATAAGGCGTTTTTTAATACGGATATCCCGCCAATAGTATTACAGAACGTCTTGGAGAGGAGAAACTTTTGCACCAGCCAGCAGGAAGTGTAGCCTAGGCAGTGACACGGTCTGGTTGAGCGCGATATTCAAAAATGCTTCCCTCTACGTCTCTCTCTCTCTCTCGCGCGACCACTTTCAAAGACTACAGAGATGACTAGCAGTTTTAAAGAGTATTTTTCCTGTTGATAATACAGAAAACTTGTTACCATGTCACCAGAACAACAGAAACGCCTCTAGAGAGAGAGAGAGAGAGAGAGAGAGTGTGTTGTCAGCTCAACCAAATCAGACAAGTAATAATGTTGCTATACTTTATTATACGAAAAATACACACACACACACACACACACACACACACACACACACACCATATATCATTCCCCTCATCCATAATTAACAACAAGAACCTTTAATTAAACACAAAATTCTGCCTTACATTTCCACATCATAGTTACAATTCCCACACCTTCCTTGCCAACCTTCACTCAGCTCACAACTACTACATAAAACTCGCCCCTCTGTATTGATTCCCTTCTTGTACCTCCTTCAGTACTGGGATGCATTTATTAACCTTGATTTTCTGGGGTATTAGACCATTTTACTGACATTAGGAAGGGTCAGGAGGTCAGGAGATTAATGGCCCACAGTCTTCACTATTCTAATCTCCACCTATGTTTCTGAAGGTGTGTAAAATTGCCAAATGGTCGCCAGAATGCATATGGAAGTGTGTCATGATGCTGAGGGCATTAATAGTGAGGTTGTACAGTGTTCCTCTACACTTGTCTCTTTATAAGGTGCGCTGTTCGGAGGTTGGCTGGCTCTTGGCGGAGTCACTCAGACACACCCACTGCCCATCCAGGTTCTCCTTCCACAAGCTCACCTGTTTGGAGAAGTGTGGCTGGTTAGATTAAGCTAGGTTAGGTTAGGTTAAATTAGGATAGCTAGGTTAGGCTGGGTTAAAGATAGGTTAGGTTAGGATAAGTTAGGCTACACTGGATCAAAGATAGGTTAGGTCAGGTTAAATTTGGATAAGTTAGGTTAGGCTGGGTTAAAGATAGGTTAGGTTATATTCAGTGTGAGTTAGGTTAGGTAAAATTCAGGACAAGTTAGGTTAGGCTGGGTTAAGGTAAAATTAAGGTAAGTTTGGTTAGGTTAAGGTTAAGTTAGGTTAGGTTGATGTTAAATTATGCTAGGTTAAGTAAGGTTAAAACCACCACCACCACCACCACCACCAACAACAACAACAACAAAAAAAAATATATATATATATATATATATATAAAAAAACACAATATAAAAAATAAATAAATAAATAAATAAAATAACAAATAAAAAACAAATCTTCACACCACCACAACCATCACCATCATCACCACCACCACCACCACCACCACCACCACCACCACCACCACCATACTTCACGATAACAAAAAGAAAAAAAGAAAGATACCAAAATAAAAATAAATAAATAAATAAATAAATAAACTAAAATATAATAACAAAACCTGACTTACTGCACCACCACCACCACCACCACCATATTTCACAATAACAAAGAACAAAAAAAAAAAAAATACAAAAAACTAACTTAATATACCAAAATAAATAAAATAAATAAAAACGAAATAAGATCATAAAACCTGACAACACCACCACCACCACCACCACCACTAGCACACACCTTGTTATCCCCGCCGGACACAGCCAGAATGTTGCCAGTGACGGACCAGCTGACATGCCAAATGACGTCATCGAAGGTGTTCAATTCTCGGGGTTGCCACACACCGGTCACCCCGTCGTTCACCCAGATGATCACGCGCCGGTCCTGCCAAACACACAAACACATGTACATACAAAGGAATATATAAAGGAAGGAGGAGGAGGAGGAGGAGGAGGATAATGCAGGTAAAATGAAGAGGAAAGAAATAGAAAAGGAAAAGAAATAGCTGGCAGAATTTAAGACTTTAAATACCACACCACTACCACACCACACCAGTACACACCACACCACACCACACACTAGACATACAGAACAACCACTGCCACACACCACACACCACACACCTGAGAGCATGAGGCAATGATGGAGCGAGGCAGGCCGATGGAGGGAGCCCAGGCCACATCTCTCACCCAATCAGAATGTCCCTCCATCTTGTTCTCCTCCACCCAGTCTCCACTCGTGCCATCCAGACGCCAGATTTTTACATAAGTGTCGCACCCGCCTGTCACAATGCGCTGGACTGGTATTGCCCCCGTCCGCCCTGAGCCGTCCGCTGACCCTGAGGCCACAGCAGGCGCCCAGCTGACGGAGTTACAGCCAATCTAGTAGGGAAAGAGATGGTTTGTAAGGTACGGGTTTAGCTGTCTGTCTAGAAGGTGAGATTAACCCCTTCAATACTGAGACACATTATTCACTGTGACTTTTGGGTATGACTAGACAATCTTCTCTAAAGTTTTGAAGGGAGTAAGTTAATGGGGTGAGGGTTTAGCTGTCTGTCTAGAAGGTGAGATCAACCCCTTCAATACTGAGACACAATTTTCACTGTGACTTTTGGGTACGATGAGACAATTTTATCTTAAGAAGGGAAAGAAAGAGACGGTTTTAAATTGTCAGTTTTCAAGGGAGCAAGTTTGAAAGGCGAGGGTTTTAGCTGTCAGTCTAGAAGGTGAGATCAACCCCTTCAATACTGAGACACAATTTTCACCGCGACTTTTGGGTACAATGAGACAATTTTATCTTAAGTAGGGAAAAGAAGAGACAGTTTGTAATAGTCAGTTTTCAAGGCAGTAAGTAAGTGAGGCGAGGGTTTAGCTGTCAGTCTAGTAGGGAACGAGACTGTTTGTACCTATCAGTTTTGAAGGTAGTAAGTTTGGCGGTCAGTCTAGTGGGGAAAATAAAGTGTTTGTCTGTAATGGTAAGTTTTCAAGGCAGTAAGTGAGGTGAAAGTTTTGTTGTAATACTATTTGGTAACTTTCCACAGGGGATTAAAATAGTGAAGACTGTGGCCATTAATCTTCTGACCTTCATAGACCCTTCCTAATGTCAATAAAATGGTCTAATGGTGCACAAATCTCAAGGTAAAATTGTGTCCCAATACTGAAGGGGTTAAAATAGTGAAGACTGTGGCCATTAATCTTCTGCCCTCCATAGACCCTTCCTAATGTCAATAAAATGATCTAATGGTACACAAATCTCAAGGTAAAAAATGCATCCCAGTACTGAAGGGATTAAAATAGTGAAGACAGAGTTAAAATAGTGACAACCCTGGACCATTAACCTTCTAACTTCCACAGACCCTTCCTAACGTCAATAAAATGATCTAATGGTACTCAAATCTCAAGGTAAAAAATGCATCCCAGTACTGAAGGGGTTAATGGAGCAGTAGCAGCAGCGGCACCACACGGACACCACACAGGCACCACAGAGCACCACAGGACTTACCGAATGAGCGTTGGTGATCTTCTTAAACTCCCAGGTGTGAGCAGTGGAGGTGAGGATGGACACTGAGCCATCCGCCGAGGCACACGCCAACACCAGGCCGTGCTCATGTGGCGCCCAACACACGCTGTTCACTGTAACCAAAACCAATTATTGTTATTGGTTTTTTTTTATGTAGAGAAGAAGAAAAGGGGAAAAAAAAGAGAAAGAAAAGAAAATATAAAAAAAAAGGCCCATTTGAGTGTTGGATCTCTACAAAAAGGAAAAATGTCAGTCAAAATTACGAAGCAAATGCCTCTCTTAACCCGCTTGTGTGACTTTATTTAATGGCAACTGTGACTGTGGTCAATATTCAGGAAGTTAAAGAGAAAAAACATGAAGGAAGAAAAGAAAAGATGAAGAAAGTGAACCAGAAAAAAAAAAAAAAAAAAATGAAAGATGGGAAAGAGAGAAAAGAGAAAAGAGAAAAGAAAAAAAAACAATGAAACTGAAAGAAAAGAAAATGTTTTAATCTAACCTCTCTCTCTCTCTCTCTCTCTCTCACACACTTTTTGACAATCTAAAGAAAGAAGAGAAGAAAAAAAGATACACACACACACACACACACACACACACCACACACACACACACACCTGATGAGTCGTGGTTGGCGTGTTCATGTATCTTCTTCCACTTGTGTCCGTCCTCCTGCCAAATGATCACTTTGCGGTCGTAGCTGCAGGACGCCAGGATGTTGCCGAACATTGGGTGCGCCCACGCCACCTGCCACACCTGCACACACACACAGATAGATAGATAGATGGATATAGAGATAGACAGATAGATGTATAGATGTGTATATGTATAGATAGATAAAGAGACATATAGATATATAGATATATAGATAGATAGGTGTATAAATTAATAGATAGATAGATAAATAGATGTATAGACAGACAGATAGACAGATGTATTGATAGACAGATAAATAAATAGATATATACATGGAGACACACACACACAGTTTTAGAGACCCAAAATTAACATGCTTACAGTAACGTGGAGGATGCAATACTGCCACTGGACAAAACAAAGAAGTATACTTTTACTAACATATAACAAAATACTGTCACTGATAGATAGATAGATAGATAGATAAATAGATATAGATAGAAAGAAAGATAGAAAGAAAGAAAGATAGATAGATAGATAAATAGATATAGATAGAAAGAAAGATAGAAAGATAGAAAGAAAGAAAGATAGATAGATAGATAATTTACTGTTTAATCACTATTTTTGTTGCCCTTCACCAATCTTCCCCTCTTACACCAAAAAAAAAAAAAAAGGGTCTTGCTACTATTAGATGTGCCCAAAATGAAGATCAAGACCATGACGGCCATCACGACAAATAAATACAAATATACTGCATATACAAGACAATTTTTCCCTCCTCACCAAATAAATCAATAAAATGAAATAAATAAAGGGTCTTGTTAGTATTGGCCATTCCCTGAGTGAGCCTAGGGTTAAGTTAGGTTAGGTTGGGTTGGGTTAGGTTAGATTAGGTTGGGTTAGGTTGGGTTGGGTTACATTAGGTTAGGTTATTATAACTATTCCTTTTAAGCAGAAGAGATGCCAGCCACGGGCAACTAAATATTAATAAAAAAAGGCCCACTTGAGTGCCGGCTCCCTGAGAGAAAAGTAAAGAGTTACCCAAAAGAAACAAATGCCTTGATGCCTCCCTCTTAAAAGGCACCAAAGTCCTTATGTTAGGTTAGGTTAGGCAACATACCGGTCCCTCGTGTTCTCTGAGGTTGGCCACTAGGGTGTGTGTGGACCCCTTCACCTCAAAGATCTTGACGGAGCGGTCTGAGGAGCAGGTGGCAAGACGGGTGCCAAAAAAGTCCATCTGGGCATCGTGGATCATATCATCGTGGCCCGTCTCCACATTGCTGATCACGGAAACCTGCAGGAGGAGGAGGAGGAGGAGGTGATGGGAGGAGAGGGAATGTGAAGGGAGGAGAGGGAATGTGAAGGGAGGTGAGGGAGAGTGAGGGGAGGAAACAACACCAATCACCACAACACCACCCCAGTCAACACCACCACAAAACACTAATACACCACCATCCCAGTCAATCCCACACCACACAGCTGATCGCCACAACACCACACAAAACACCACTACACCACCATCCCAGTCAACACCACTCAGTTGGTCACAGCAAAACACCACACAAATCATCACCACCACCACAACACTATACGATCCTTAACAACACAACACCACCACACAGCTGATCACCGCAACACCACCACCCCAGTCAACACCATTACTTCACCCCAATCAACACCACATCTTTCTCTCCTCCACACCTCAACACCCTCAATACTCTCTGTGCAGGGTGTTGAAGGGATAGTTACCATGGCTGCGGCGGTGTTGAGTGCAGGGGAGGCGCGGGTGTTGCTGGTGGTGCTGGTGTTGCAAGGTAAACAGATGACAGCTCCTTCGGCTCAACGTGGCAACTCAACACTCACTAAATTCTCCAACCTGTTTGCCGACTTGGTTTTAATATCTCTCTTAATAATTTCTACCTTGTTTTTTGTGTTTATTTATGTGTTCATTTATTTTTGTTGTTGTTTTATGTGGTATCTTTATCTTTCGTGTGTAGATGTTCTTTTATTTTCTTTTTTATTCTTTTCTATCTCGATCTTCCCTCTATTATTTTGTCTTTCCTCTAATCTACGTCTCTCTTTTTCTTTCCTTTCTCTTTATTTGGGAAAATACACATATCAGCCAGAGAGAGAGAGAGAGAGAGAGAGAGAGAGAGAGAGAGAGAGAGAGAATTGAAGGCTGGTTTACAATGCATCACCTTCTTTTAAGTTACTAAGCATCGCCCCTCACATAGAAACATTTAATTACAAGCCAATGATTCAATGCACCCTAGGATCACAGGAGGTGGAAAGCTGAGCGGATGAAAGGCAGGTGTGCGCTGACTCAAATTTTCCATCACTTTAAGTTTCTACGATCAAGTTGATTGATTGATATATTTTCATTGTTGCATTAATAATGAAATACAACAAAGAAGGAGGATGGATCTTGCCATCCACCAAGGAACAGCCTATCAGCCAGCCAGCCAGCCAGCCAATTCACAGTCAGGGAAACAAGCCGGCTAATAATCAATCAAGTACTAATTTCTATACAACAACAACAATGACAACGACGACAGCGACGATTACTACTACTACATGTGCTACCACCACTACCTACGTCCTACTATAATACCTACCAATACTACATGCAAATTAAAGATGTATCGGATATCCGCATCAGCGGAACATCCGCATATTTTTTCACATTCGCATCTACATCCGCATCCGTACTTGTGATAATCTGAACATCCGCGTCCGCCTCCGCATCCGCATTTATGAGGAAATATATATCCACATCCGCATTTATGGGAAAATATATATCCGCATCCGCACTCTACAGAGGATGTGTGGATGCGGATGTTTTATGCATTGCACAACCTATAGATCATAGAGTAATATATGGACACGCAGTCACAGACTTGCAGAGCACTGCCTAGTGCTTACAGACAAGAGTTCAGACAGAGCTTAGAAATGTGGAGTAAATTTATTGATGTGTCTAATATATTGATTATCTAGTAAAACTAAAGCAAATAGAATTTAGGGGAAGGACAGGACGAGGGAGCGAATTCTACATAGTGACCATGAAGTACAAATACATAGTAAATAAATAGCAAACTGTGAATGGTGGAATGTTAGAAACTTAGTAACGACAGATGAGCGATCGAGTCACTGTGTGAGGGGTGAAGAGGGAGAGGGAGAGGATCGAGGTTTATCACCCTTGCTTGTCACCTTCCTGCTGCTGGTGGAGAGAGAGAGAGATTGTAAAGGCGGTGTCACACTAGCACTCTTTTCGTCTACTTTTTCCGTCGTTTTTCAGAAAATCGACAATATTTTCGCTGCTGCCCGTCACACACAAACGGTGTTTCGTCGTCACTTTCCGCCGTCACTTCCCACCAACACAGACCGACAAATTAATGTGAACAAACATGGAGGCCACGCTGCGGCAAAGATACGCTGCTCTGAGCGTAATACTGTGTATTACGAAACTTAGACGAACTAAACAAGCCAAAAATCGTGCATGGATGCGTTCATTAATGGTAGAACCAATGCACGTAGAAGCAGATTGAGGAGACGCAGCAAGTCTTGTGGTCTTGGTCTTGGTATGTAAACAAAGGCGGAATATTTGCAGACGGAGACGATCCCTATCGTCTGACAAATTCATGCGATAAGTTCATGCGGAACGTTGAAAACAAGACGAAAATCGCATTAATCGACGGAAAAAGTGTTAGGGTGACACCGCCTTCATGCGTATGTCGTGTGGCTGAGTAATGTCGTACTTTGCAGTCTTAGACCTTATTCCCACTTCACATGATAGCATTCAGTGCTTCTTCCTTAAATACATTTATTGCGAATGTCTCCATAATTATACAAATGATAATATTGAAAAATATGAACCGACAGCACTGACCTCTTCTTATCGCACGAGTCTTCCTGTCGTCGCCTGTTACCTCTGATATAGTGAGTGGCCGATGAAAAGCTTTACACAGAAGTGTAATATATTAGTTATTGTTTTATTATTATTATTATTATTATTATTATTATTATTATTATTATCACTACTATCATAGATGCTTCTAACCCTAAGGCAAAGAAATTGGATAAATGCATAGCAGAAATATTAGTCATGGATGAATTAAATGGATGAATTAAATACTTTCAAAGAGAGAAGTATTAACTGTTAAGACACCATTCCAACTCATTTGGCAGTATTTTGGTTCTCTCACCTTGTTTTTATTTGTTACTTCTGCTGCTGTCTGCATGGTCCCACACTGAAGCATTTTATTTTTATCTTTATTTTTTCTCCTTCTTGGTTAGAGCGTTTGACGTAAAAACATCCGCATCCACATCCGCATCCGCGAGGATGTCATATTTTGATATCCGCATCCGCATTTGCATCCGCATTTTAGTAGAGATTGCATCCTCATCCACATTTGCATCTGCAAAATGACATCCGCATATACATCCGCATCCACGGATGTCTGAAATTCTACATCCAATACATCTCTACTACAAATGATAATAATAATAATAATAATAATAATAATAATAATAATAATAATAATAATAATAATAATAATAATAATAATAATAATAATAATAATAATAATAATAATAATAATAATAATAATGATAATAATAATAATAATAATAATAATAATAATAATAATAATAATAAAGCAAACGTGCCTTCAAGACATTAAAGATAAACTAAACAAACGTGTATGTGTGTGTGTGTGTGTGTGCCAGGAATTCAAGGAAGGCCGGGAGCAGCGAAGAAAGATGCCTTTGTGTCCCGCGGCAGCAGCGTCACACCGCCTCATACAGTCAGTCTGTCAGTCAGTCATTCAGAGTAAGGGGGGGCAGAGGCCAAATCGAGGGACCTATTGGGAGTGTGCCTTGTGGTGTCACTGAAGTCAGTCAAGACACTGCAACAGACAGACAGACAGACTGACAACCAGCCAACGCAGTCAGTCAGTGAAACAAGCCACTTAACTGCCAGCCAGCCATCCACAGTACTGTACACCTGTGTGTGTCACTCAGCCATGTGGTTGGCACGGGTGGCGGCAGTAGCAGGCCTGTGCCTCGGGCTGGGCGCGCTCGACCTCCCAGACACGCCAGACTACCAGAAGTGTGCCAACGGACTCTTCAACCAGGTGAATGAGAGGCTTGATACAGACATGGCCGCCTTGGATGACAAGTTGATGGGCGTCCAGCTCAAATTTCAGGAGCTGTGCGCGCCCACACCCACACCAGAGACAGCTCAAAGCACCCAGCAAGTGTCCAGCCCAGACTACATGCTGACTCTGCTACAAAAGATGGAGGCCATGGAGGAGACGCTCAACCAAATGCAGAGGAAGCTGAACGCATTGGATGAGCGCTCTGCAGCAGCAGCAGCAACAGCTGCTTACAGCACCACCACTCCTTACACCACCACCACGCCCTACACTACCACTCCTTACCCCACTACCACTCCCTACACCACCACTCCTTACAGCACCACCACTCCCTACACCACCACTCCTTACACCACCACCACTCCCTACACCACCACTCCTTACCCCACTACCACTCCCTACACCACCACTCCTTACACCACCACCACTCCCTACACCACCACTCCTTACAGCACCACCACTCCCTACACCACCACTCCTTACACCACCACCACGCCCTACACCACCACTCCTTACCCCACTACCACTCCCTACACCACCACTCCTTACAGCACCACCACTCCCTACACCACCACTCTTTACACCACCACCACTCCCTTTACCATCACTCCTTACAGCACCGCCACTCCTTACAACATCACCACTACGAATACCTACACCACCACCTCTCCGCCAGGTTTGTGTATGTTTATTTAGTATACTCTCTCTCTCTCTCTCTCTCTCTCTCTCTCTCTCTCTCTCTCTCTCATCCACTCCTCACCGTACCCACAGACCCGGTGTACCCGTGCGAGGACTCCACCTTTTACGGCAGACGTTATTTCAACATATGCCAGACGGCCGTGAGGTTCAACAAGTGCCACCTGCTGAACGTGGCCTACCACTGCTGCCACACCTGCACCGCTCACCACAAACTGCCGGAGATGGGGCCCTGGAGATACATGAACGCCATCAGGGTTGTAAATGTCTTTGAAATGTTACGATCCTTTGTCTTGTGATGGAGTCAGTGGTAGAGTTAGTGTTCATGTCTTCCTGGCTGGTCTCTTCGTCAGGAGGGTCTTAATTGTTTCCTTCCCAGACACATCTTAGAGTTGCTGCTCCTTATATATGTGGGAAGAGGAGAGGTCAAAGAGAACGCCCCGTGGTATATATTGGGGGTTGGGACTGTAAGAAGAGCTGCCAGTGTCTATTGTAAACATAATATCAAATATCTCTCTGCTTACACGCCACAATAAACTGAAAACCAAAGAAGTGCGTCTATTTTCATTTGCCTCATAACTTGCCACAACCACCGCCATGCACTCCCCAGCCCCGCTGTGACCGCCGCCGGCGCTACCACCACCACCACCATCACCGTTCTGCCTGACGTAAACCTTCACCACACCAACACACGCCATGTCATAGTTGTATCTGAACAGGTGATAGTCAGGCATAGTCATGTGGCTCCATTTAGTGACACCAATGGCGGGAAAACAACGATAAGGTAAAGTTCGTTGGTTTTAGTTCTGGTATCCATGACATCTGACGTTCTCTCTCCACTGTCAGTCAGGTGAACCCAGCTCTCCAGTGTGGCGCCCCATACCACAGCAGCAGGACCAGCAACTTCCCGGCAAACACCTTCAACTCACGGGCTCGGGCGAGACTCCAACTGCCACCTTAGCAATGTCAGACCAAAGCGTTATGTGGCACAATATTAAGTAAACACATCCAGCAGACGGCTTTTATGAATCTCATTATAAGGAAAATGAAAATAGGTAGTTCTTTTGTTTCAAGTTTATTGTGGCATGTAAGCAGGGATATATTTTTGATCTTATGGCTACAATGCACACTGGCAGCTCTTCCTCCTACCCCAACCCGCCCAAAAACACCACGACGTACGGGTCCTCTTCTCTCCTCTTCCCATAAAACTACTCTAGATACATACGCCCACGACCACTACAGCTGACTCTACCACAGCTCCATCACAGGGTAAAGAATCGCATCACATTAAGAGTGTTCACAACCCTGGTGGCGTTCATGTATCGCCAGGGCCCCATCTCCGGCAATTTGTTGTGAGCGGTGCAGGTGCGGCAGCAATGGTAGGCCACGGTCTGCAGGTGGCACTTGTTGAACCTCACGGCCACTCCGCATGCGTCAATATTGTTGCCGGGGAAGGTTGAGTCCTCGCACGGGTACACGGGTCCTGTCCAGAGAGAGAGAGAGAGAGAGAGAATAATAATAATAATAATAATAATAATAATAATAATAATAATAATAATAATAATAATAATAATCTTTATCACCAAGTGATATAGTTATTACAGTTACTCGTATTCAAAACTATTAAGAGAGAGAGAGAGAGAGAGAGAGAGAGAGAGAGAGAGAGAGAGAGAGAGAGAGAGAGAGAGAGAGAGTTATATCAATAAACAAACACTCACAAACCTGGGGGAGTGATGGTGGAGGGCGGCAGGGTTGGTAGAGGCGTACGTGTGAAGTTCAATATCTCTTTCACCATCTCCTCTAATCGTTCAATCTTCTCCATGTAGTTCTGTTCCATCTCATGCACTCTTTCCTGCACCGCCGCCACCTGTGAAGAGAGAGAGAGAGAGAGAATTATGGGGACCACACTAGGCGCGTGCTCATGCATACGTACAGCCACAGAAATACAGAAATAATACAGACATAGAGATAGACAAAAGGCCCTCACTCACCTTGTCCTCGCTTGCACACTGCCCTAACTCCCCGATCGACTGCACTACTACATCCACACTCTCATTTAGCAATTTTTTAGCATCTTTCTCCTTCAAATTTCCCTTGACATTTCCCTCGATTTCCGTCAAGACTGCCTCTACTGTCTCACTGATAGAGACTTCCGTTTCGCGTAAGTCATCTTTCGTTGCTGCCGCGTTCAGCTTCCCCTTCATATGGTTGATCGTCTCCTCCATCACCTGAATCTTTTCCAGCAGTGTCAGCGTGTTGTCTGGGCTGGACACTAGCTGGGTGCTTTGAGTTATCGCTGGTGCGCACAGCCCCTGGATGCCCGTCAACTGGTCTTTCAAGGCGGTCATGTCTGTGTCAAGCCTCTCCTGCACCTGGTTGAAGAGTCCGTTGGCGCACTTCAGGTAATCTGGAGTGTCTGGGACGTCCAGCGCGTCCAGCCCGAGGCACAGGCCCACCACTGCCGCCACCCGTGCCAACCACATGGCTGAGTGACACACACAAGTGTACAGTGTGACTGGATGGCTGGCGGTTGTGGCTGGCTGACAGCTTGTTGCTTAGCGTCTGGTTCTCTGTAGACTGATGCAGGTCACTTCACGTGTGTGAATGGCCTTTTTTTTTTTTTTTACGGTAAGGCCTATAGCGCTTGTAGGCACACTTGAAAAGTGTATGAGAAGCGCTGTTCAGCTTCCGCCCATTAGTGGCGCAGGCAATTTTATTTATGGTGGAGGACTGACACAATGGCTCTGCCTGTGTCTGTCTGTCAGTCTGAATGTCTTGACTGACTTCAGTAACAACACAAGACACTCCCAACAGGTTCCTCTTGCCTCTGCCCGTCCTCACTGAGGCACTGGGAAGTGACGCATGATGCACGACCTATATAAGAAGTCTTTATGGTCAAGAGAGCCGTCCTTGAGGCTTGAGGAATGAGCCCTCTTGTCTTGTGGCGTCAGCATCTTCTAGCCTCACTCCGTATCAACAGGCACAGTTTTCCTGAAGTGATTATGTTACAAGGAGTTTGTTCGATTCATCCTTTACCTCTTGAATTAATGGTTGTTGTTGTTATTATTATTATTATTATTATTATTATTATTATTATTATTATTATTATTGGCTATCATCACTGTTATTGACAATAGTAGTAACAGTAGTGGGTGATAGTTGTTGCTTGTTGGCGCGGCGTTGAGGCGAATCAAAGCCAGTAAGCCATCGTAATCTGAAGATGTATGACCTTGGCCAAGTCCACCACATCGATGTGCGTGACACAGGCACGGCGCGCTCCTCATCCCAATATTATTCCTACTCCTGCTTGAGTGGCTCTCTTGTAATAACCTTTGTTGCCTTGGCAAAAACCATTTTACTTACATAATGAAAATAAATATATAAAATAAACACAAATCGATAAACAAATAAGGACAAATAAAAATTATGATAATATACGTAAATACATAAATAAACCCACACACACACACACCTCGTGGATGGGTAAAAAATACATAGCATTGAATGTAAACTTTATTATCTTTTTTTATCATTGCCTATCCTGAAGCAACAGATCAGACTTTGCCACAAATCAACAAGTTATGGAAGGCACACAACCTAGGACGACATACATTATCATCAAGCAGCCCGCCAGCCACCTTGCCTCTGTCTGTAGCACCACAAACTATTACCTACACATACATACACTCCCTTCATTTTACTTCCCTTCCTTTCAGGCCATCTCAGTGCAGCATCACACAAGGACTGCCATGTGTCAGCCAAACAGCTTCTTACAGCTTCCCTTATGCTCGTACTGTGAATGGTGCAGTGTTAATATCTATAATGCTTCTGTCCTCCCTAACCTTTTCATTGCCATGGTAAAATTTATACATTATTTTCTCAGTAAGTTGTGGTTAGTCAGTGTAATAGTGTCTAGTCTTAGCTGTGATGTCTGCCTCGCCTCACATTTCAACTGGTGACTGCTGTTGTTTTTCTGTACTTAAGCAGTGCAGTTCTAAAGCAAAATTTCAAGATAATGTGGGCGTGTAGAGGTGATGGAGTGCTTTCATTGGTATTAAGAAATGGTTTCAACTCTCACCACCACTATTTTTCTAGGCCAGAGATGACTAGTGGGGTTTTCAACAGTGTTTCTCCACTTAATAAAGCAGAAACCTTGGCACTCTGCCTCCAGGACTATAAAAACACCTTAAAAAATGCTCCTCTCTCTCACCAAGATTATTTTTCAAGGCTAGGGAGATGATTAGCCAGGTTTTTAAGAGTGTTTCTCCAGTTAATAATGTGAAAACCTTGTCACTCTGCTCCAGAATCTTAAAAATTACTTAAAAGACTTGAGTAAATTTAGATAAAGCCTTTTGAAATAGTGGAGGTGAAGGACAGAAGTGTCTAAAAATACGAGACAGACTTTCACCACCACATAATATTGTCTGTGTTGTGGTAAGATGAATATATTTGTGTTGCCCTAATGATGTTACATGACTGCAGTGAAAAGGTTAGGGAAGTGGAGAGCAGCATTAAGTACATTACTGAAGCGAATCCAAGTTGTAAACCCTGGCACACACTTCTCCCTCTGTGCAAATTCCACTTATAGTCCACACTGCTAAATGGATCAGTTGAGCAGCCCAGCAAGCTTATCCACCTATCGGCACAGCTGGACACTTCCGCAATCACTCCACACGACCTAGCAAGAGTTTTTTGATAATGGTTTTCATGTAGCAACTCCACTACTAACCTTGGCTACAAGTGAATAGAGAGAGTGAGGTGAGGGTGAACTGCAAGCCGGGAGAGCCCCACACGCACACACGCACGCACACCCATTTCAACTCTGTCCAGGTGTTTACTTAGCCCCTTCAGTAAAATGACGCATTTCTATGTTCATTCTGGTGACTATTTGGTGACTTTCTACAGCTTCAGAAACTCAAGTGGGTGATTAAAATAGTGAACACTGTGGCCATTAATCTTCTGACCTCCAAAGACCCTTCCTAATGTCAATAAAATGGATCTATTAGTAACCAAATCTCAAGATAAAAATGTGTCCCAGTACTGAAGAGGTTAAGTCTGTTTTTGTAAACTTTGGGCAGGCCTGGCACCACCTCTGGCACCATGGTAGGGGACAGCAGTGGGTGCCTTGCCCATCACAGAAAGTCTTTATAAACTAATGCCGTCAAGTGACTCATAAATGTACATAATTATACAGAAAAAGAACGATAAAATATTCCATTAAAAGTTAATTGTAACAAACCTGAACACTTACACTTGACAAACCATACAAGATAGATCAAGATCGTTAAACACTTTCTTCAAAACCGTTTTTTCTTTTCCACATTAACCAGATCAAGCTGACAAAAAAATAAGTTAAAAAAATAAATAAAAACTGAAAAAAACACTCCATTAAAAGTCAACAGTAACATGGACCTAACCAGCGGCACTTGAAGACCGTGATACATACCAAGGCAGAAGAGGAAAGGAAGAGTATGAGACTTGGAAAAACCCTCATTAGCGTCACTCAGGGATCAAGAACACTCCTCACACTGTCTGACTGGAGAAGGTAACACCACCCAGACCTGTTAATGTACGCACAGCCAGTACCTAATGTGTGTCTGTGTCTGTGTGTGTGTGTGTGTGTGTGTGTGTGTGTGTGTGTGTGTGTGTGTCGTAACCCAAGGAACACTAAGAGATCATAACACATAAGAAGAAACAATTTGTGATAAGGAGGAAGAAAATGAGAGACAGAGACAGAGACAGAGAGAGAGAGTGAGAGGGAGAGAGAACCAGTGCAGATCTAAGACAAGACAACCAATTCATCACTACATTGAAAAAAAAACCCATAAAAATGAGATTATATTTGAGTCATTAGTTAAAACATACGGGCAGGAACAAACTATTAGCGAGGGGATTAAAATATGTATGATAAAATATGTGTCTCTATGTATCTAATAATATGTTGTCTCTATATTATGATTATTTTGATATGAGGTCACCTACATATTTGATTTTTTTTCTTTATTTTTTTTGGTGGTTTTGTTTTGTTCCATGCAAGTTTATTTACATTGAGAAGGAGTGTGGCGGCATCTTCCCTTTCCCCCCCTTCCCAAGAAAGGTTATGTATTTACTTACAGACAATTTAAAAACATGTTACTTAGCTTTATCTATCACCAGGCACCACTTGATAATGCCTTGCTTGTAACTCACTCACACACACGCGCGCACGCACACACACTCACACATGCACACACGCCTGTAACTCCCTTGAATTCATTATGCTTGTAACACTCACACACACACACACACACACACACACACACACACACACACACACACACACACACCTGTAACACCCTTGAATTCATTATGCTTGTAACACTCACACTCACACACACACACACACACAAGCACACAAACACACACACACACACACACACACACACACACACACACACACACAGTACTTTCCTCAAAACACTTGCATTCAATACTCTTGTACAGAAATCCATAAAAGAGATAAATAAAACTCTCTCTCTCACACTCACACTCACACACACACACACACACACACACAATAATAACAAAGAGGAGGTTAGGTATGATATATTACCACTATGTATGTATACCACGCGATAAAACTTCCCTCGTAAGCGAAAAAATATGTCTGTGGGACGTGACAAAATACGATAAATATACATACTGTGTACATAGACTGTATAATATAAGTATATATCAAAAAGTTGAGGCCTTGTTCGTTTTTAGTGTGTTGACGCCAGCAGGAGCAGCAGCAGAGAGGAGTGCGATGCTCCCCCCACCACGTCCTGACACCAACTGAAGCTATTCCGGAACCACTGCTTGTGTAAGACATTAGTTCCTTAATTCAAGACGTTTTTTCCTTAATTTCAGCTAAATCTTCATAAGTCTTTAAGGGAGCCAGCACTCAAGTGGGCCTTTTTTTATATATTTTGTTGCCCTTTGCTGGTTTTCCTTCTGCATAAAAAAATAAATAGAAAAAAAGTCAAGATATTAGTGTGTGGTGTACTCAGTGTGTCTATATCTGCCTTGAGGATTAGCAGAGAGGAGAGCAATATTTTCCCTGCCATGTCTCAACACCAACTGAGCCTCTTTTCTGAAGCACTGCTAGTCACAAAGGGGGGAAGAGTTTCAGTCCAGGACAGGTAGCATCACCCTTACACAACCTTGGCATAGAATGGAAAGTTCCTGTCTCTGATCGGCACCTAGAGATGAGATTCCAGCTGTGATTTGAACTCTGGCATATTGTAACCACACTACCACACTCCTTATGTCCTCTGCCACACCACCACACCACACCACACCAGTCACTATTATGCATTCACACACACCACACACCAGAATACACCAGAACACATCACACCACCTTTGTTTTGTAAAATGCACAGCGCTGGTTTGACAACATAGTGAAGAGTGAAGGATGGGCTGTCCTGGCTGAGGGAAGCAAGGAGGAAAGGGACAAAAAGTCTAGTAAAAATAAATAGATAACTTGATAGGAGTGTTGTAGAAGGAATAGGTATATAGGGGGAAGAGAGGAGAGAAATTAGGATAAATAGGAGGTCATAGGAGGGTAGCAGCACCAGCAGGATCATTGGTGAGAGACAAAACAGCTTAACTGGAACCCAAACGCATCTTCCTGTTCGCCGTCCAAAGCAAAAACATTTTCCCAGAGCAATATTTCAATAGGGAAGGTGTTACAATGTCAAGTAAGCTTCCCTATTGTGACTTCCCTTTAGTATTCTGCCCTGATCACCTTGAGTAAATGTGTGGGGGAGGAGGAGAGGCAGAGGGCAGTAGCAGTGCCAGCAACAGCCTCTCCTGTCACTAACTAAGGCTGGTAAATGTAAAGCGTTATTCTAAACTATATGAAATGTGTTGAAAATGTGTGTTTTTGGGAACAGGGTGTTGATATTAATTTCCCAAACTTTGAATGGAAGATTGAGTTGAAATTAATCCCTAGAAGCAGAAAATTAATGAGAAAACAGAAAGATTGATGGAGAGATAGACAGGCAAACAGAGAGGCAGAGAAAGAGATAGAGAGAGAGACGGAGAGAAAGAGAGAGATGGTGTATTAGACAAAAGATTATCAACACAACTCAACAAAATCACCACTTTCTTGGCTAATAGTGGTGGTGGTGATGATGATATTCCTTGCACACACCACACCACACCACACCACCACCAGGACTGAGACACACACCTCACACACTTGGCAGGAGTTACACATCACCACATCACCTCTCTACTCTAACACACCAAGTCCATCACACACAATAGTACCCAAAGTCACCCTTTAGAGTCACCTTTAAGAGTCACCCTTCAGAGTCACCTTTAAGAGTCACCCTTCAGAATCACCCTTTCAAGTCACCCATCTCACAGCAGCAGGGATGGTAGGAGGAAGGGGGAGAGGGTGTGTGGGGCTAGCAGATGGGTGTGATGGGTGTGTCGTGAGAATAGCCCTTCCACTGTGCCTCCTGCAGCTTGACTCTCATCTGAATGACAGCCTCCCTCTCCTCCTGAATGCGCTGAGTCAAGGAACGGTTCCCCTCCTGCAGGATAAGACAGTGCAAGTGTTGGCAAAGGTTACAGAAGGGAAGTGTTGCTATTTTGCTTGTTGTTTTGAGTTGAAAGTGAGGAAAATGAGAGAAAATACTTGTTGTTCTTCAAATATTGACTTTTTCTGTGGGATAAAAGTGTGGAAGTGTTTGTAAAGGTTAGAGGAAAGAAATGTTGTGTTTTATGTCAGTTTTCTGACTTGGAAGTGGGAAAAATGTGGGTAAAAGTCCTTGTTTTCTTTTTAATATGGGGGAAAAAAATGCTTCTAAACGTCAAAGAAAAGAGGTATTGTGTTTTATGTTCATTTCTTGACTTGGAAATGAAGAAAACATGGGGAAAAATGCTTGTTGTTCTTTAAATGTGGGAAAAATACTTGTTATTCTTTAAATGTGGGGGAAAAATGCTTGTTCTTTAAATAAAGGAGTAAATGCTTGTTGTTGTTTTGCTATGGGGATGATAAGATAGTGCAAGTGTTGCCAAAGATAAGAATAAAGGAAGTGTTGTGCTTGTAAATGTTATGGAAAAGCAAAATAAACAAATAAATAAAAGAAATAATGAATCACGTTAGGTTAGGTAAGGTTAGATTAGGTTAGGTCAGGTTAGGTTAAATTAGGTTAGGTTAGGTTAGGTAAGGTTAAGTAAAAGTTGAGTCAGGTTTGGTAGGTTAAGTTAGGTCAGATTAGATTAGATCAGGTTAGGTTAGGTTTGGTTTGGTCACATTAGGTTAGGTTGAGTTAGGTCAAATTAGGTTAGGCTAGGTTAGGTTAAAAATTTTGTTTGGTGAGGTACAGTTAGGTTAGGTCACGTTAAAATAGGTTAGAGTTAGGTTTAATTAAAAAAAAAAGTTAGGTCAGGTTAAGTTCCGTTAGGTTAAATTAGGTTTGATAAAAGATTAGGTTAGGTTAGGTTGAATCAGGTTGGGTTATTGTTTACAAAGAGCCATTGAGCTGACCTGCAGTTCCCGGTTGGCCTTGGTGACCATACTGAGCCAATTGAGCATGTCCTCCTCTGTGTCACTCTCCCCGTCACTCTCACTGCCTTCACTCTCACTGCTGTCGTAGGAGTAAGTTCTGCGGGAAGGTAAGTAAATATTCTCTCACTCTCTCTCTCACATTCCATCTTGCTTTCAATGTTATGCTTGTTACTTCATTCCTTTAACTCTCTTTCTCTCTCTCTCTCTTGAAATGGCACTCTTTTCTTTTCTCTCTCCTTATTTTTGTGTGAAAGTAAAAAAAAAAAATGCATTTCTTTCCTTTCCCACTTTCCTCTCTCTCACACACACACACACACACACACACACACTGCATATAACACACAGTAAGAGGCACAAAACAGCACAGCACAGCACACCACAATACAGCACTAGTACCTGTAGCCATAGAGAGTCTGCATCTCCTGTATTTCCTCCCTAAGGCGCTTAATTTCCGCGTGTTCGGCCTGCAGCTTCCGCATGAGGTCATGATTCAGGGAGAGGAGTTCCCCGTGCTCCGCCACCAGCAGCGCCTCCTTCGCCAGCAATGCAAGGTGCTCACTGTCTGCCGCTGGGGAGTCAGTGTGTGGTGTGACAATAAAATAGTGAAGACTGTGGCTGTTAATCTTCTGACTTCCATAGATTCTTGCTAGTGTAAATAAAATGGTCTTATCGTACACAAATCTCAAGGTTAAAATGTGTCCCAGTACTGAAGGGGTTAAAACAGTGAAGACTGTGGCTGTTAATCTTCTGACCTTCATAGAACCTTGCTAATGTCTATAAAATTATCTAATGGTACACAAATCTCAAGGTAAAAATATGTCCCAGTACTGAATGAAGTCAAGTCATAGGAAGTTGGAAATACAGAACTATCCTCTCTCTCTCTCTCTCTCTCTCTCTCTCTAACTTTATATAAAAAAATAAATAAATAAATAAAATCGATCAACATACATTACAAAAGACCGCTTACCTTTCAGTCCAGAGTCATCGAGGAACGGGCCCTCTGGCTGGTGGGATCTCTTCACCTCCGGCCAGCACCCAGCAGGCCCTGACGACCCCTGACCCACCCCTGGCACTGTCCCCGGCACCACCTTGATGACAGTCACATGTGGCGCTGGTGGTGGTGCCAAGTCGGACTCCACATTCACACTCACACTCACAGCGTCTTGTGGTACGTTCGTTTGTTTGTTTTGCTTGTCTTCCTTCGCTGTTCCCTCCTCCTCCACCTCCTCTTTTTTATCCTCTTCTATCACTAATTCCTCTTTCGTCTCCTCCTCCTTCTGTTCCGCCACCTCCACACTCTCGTCCACCTCCACACATGGCTCCCTGCTAAGTGCCACCTTGCTGTGTGTGGCTACCCTGGGTGGCGCTGGGATGGCATGGCAAGGCACCACCACATTGACACCCTCCTGCTCACCACCACTCACCACCGCCTCCTCCACCTGCATCACTGTCACATTACTGGTGGTGGCAGTGGTGGTGGTGGTGTCTTGGTGGCCCTGGCTTTCACTTCTCTCACTTCTCTCACTTCTCTCGCTCCTCTCACTCCCTTCCTGCTTGCTGCTATCATCTGAAACAAGCGCTCCACCCTTCAAGGTCATCCCAGGGTCCTCATCCTCATGTTCACGCTGGGACTCCTCTGAGGTGGACTCCTTCTCCATTAACTCCACCTTCCGCTGCTCCACACTGCCTTGTTTCCGCTGCTTCTCCTCCTCCTCTCTCCGCTGTGCCGACCGTAGCTTTCTCTGGTGGAGGGATGGAAGGACTGTTAGAGAGAGAGAGAGAGAGAGAGAGAGAGAGAGAGAGAGAGAGAGAGAGAGAGAGAGAGAGAGAGAGAGAGAGAGAGAGAGAGAGAGAGAGAGAGAGAGAGAGAGAGAGAGAGAGAGAGAGAATACAATATGGATAAAATAAGAGAAAAATATAGGAAGAATACAAGAAAGAGAGAGATACACAGAATAAAAGAAAGAGAGAAATAGACAGAATAAGAGAGAGAGATACACAAAATACCAGACAGATAGACAGAATACACATAGAATTCCTGGCAAACACATCACACACAGACACATACACACACACACACACAGGAGAAAACACAACACAACAGACACACACATAC
>NC_059260.1:320660-338160 GCF_017591435.1 Portunus trituberculatus | reverse complement strand
GACAGCAGAGACACACAGCTACATTCATAACTGTTACCCCTTCAGTACTGGGACACATTTTTACCTTGAGATTTGTGTACGATTAGACCATTTTATTGACATTAGCATAGGTCTATGGAGGGTAGAAGATTAATGGCCACAGTCTTCACTATTTTAACCAATTCAGTACTGGGACACATTTTTACCTTGAGATTTGTGTGCAATTAGACCATTTTATTGACATTAGCAAGGGTCTATGGAGGGTAGAAGATTAATGGCCACAGTCTTCACTATTTTAACACTTCAGTACTGGGACACATATTTACCTTGAGATTTGTGTACGATTAGACCATTTTATTGACATTAGCAAGGGTCTATGGAGGACAGAAGATTAATGGCCACAGTCTTCACTATTTTAACCCCCACATGAGTTTCTGAAGCTGTATAAAGTCACCAAATAGTAACCAGAGGGAATATGGAGACTCATGTTTTTTTTCAGGGCATTTTTAAGACAGTCTGGCATGTTTTGAGGGCATTTTAAGACAGTTTTGGCTACAACTGGAGCACTTTATTGACATTAGCAAGGGTGTATGGAGGTCAGAAGAGTAATGACCATAGCCTTCACTATTTCAAACCCCCACATGAGATTATGAAGCTGTAGAAAATAATCCAAGAGTAACCAGAATGAGTAAGGAAACACGCCAAGGTACTGAAGGGGTGCAAGAGTTGAATAGTACAGTACATCTACTTTACCTGTTCTATATTACGAGAGTGAGCATCATGCATATTAGAGCAGCAAGCACACATCACCTGCGGCAACTGACACACTGCAGGTTTACACTGTTAGGGGTGAAAGACACAGTGTGAAAAACATCATACACACCACCACAGCTCAGACACAGCACTGGGGGGTGAGGAGGTGAAGGACAGAGTGAAGGAAAAGGTGAGGGAGTGAGGTGAGGGACATAGCCACAACATACTCTGCAGGACATGAGTAGGATGCTAACAAACTCTTGCAGGCCATTGAGATTACAGGTTTTGGAGGTAAAGGGAAGGACAGGCTGGTAAATTTAAAAGACTACAGGTTGATAAAAGAACAGTGAAGGGGGTAGGATGCTAATGTACCCTGCAGGCCATTGAGATTACAGGTCAGAGGTACACAGAAGGGGCAGGCTGGTAACTTAAATATTTTATAGGTTGGTAAAACAGAACAGGCTATGGAAATATATAGAAGGGGGCAGGTTTGACATATACTGAGCAGGTTGAGAAGAGATTACAGGTCATAGAGATATATAAAAGGGCAGGCTGGTAACTTAAATATACTCTAGAGATTGATAAAAGAGAATGCTATTGAAATATATAGATGGGACAGTAGAGAGGAGAAGAAAAGGCAGGAGAGGACAACAGGTAACATAATACTCCAGAAATCAGTGAGAGAGGACCTTACAACACAGAACACAGAGCAAGGTCACTCAAGGGGAATAAAGAACACAGGAACAGTCACACTACTTACTACAGAACAATAAGAATACCATAAACTAGATACACAAGTGGAGGAAACATGACACACACACACACATACACACACATATTTGGCTATGATTGGACCATTTTACTGACATTAGCAAGGGCCTAAGGAGGTCAGGAGATTAATGGCCACAGTCTTCACTAATTCAACTCCTTCAGTATTGGGACACATTTTTACCTTGAGATTTGTGTACCATTAGACCATTTTATTGACATTAGCAAGGGTCTAAGGAGGTCAGGAGATTAATGGCCAGTCTTCATTATTTTAACCCTTTCAATACTGGGACACATTTTTACCTTGAGATTTGTGTACAATTAGACCATTTTATTGACATTAGCAAGGGTCTATGGAGGTCAGAAGATTAATGGCCACAGTCTTCACTATTTCACTCCTATCAACATTTAACTTCACTCAACACTCTCAGACATACATAGTGTTTGTAAATACGGCAAATAAAATAGGGAAATATAATGTGTCTGAGGATTCTGGCTTGGTGGAAATACGCAAAAAATTACCATGAACAAAAAAAAAGAAAAAAATATGAAAAATGAAAGAAAATACATAGCGTTTGTAGATAAGGCGAACAGAATTGATGAATGTAATGCGCCTGAAGAATCTGGCTTGGTAAAAATACGCCAAAAAGAGAAAAGAAAAGGAAAAAAATAAATAAATACAAGACCTAAACAAATAAAAAAAAAAAAAAAAAAAAAAAAAAAAAAAAAAGGCAGGTGAAAATACAACGCATCTCGGGAACCAAACTCGACAAAATACAAAAAAATACGCGAAAAAATTAAATAACAAACATCAAAAAAATATCAAACGTACCGAACATGACTGAAAAAATTAATAAAGTCGTTTACATTTGACGGCAGAACCAGAGACCCTTTAGGCAGAGAGAGTGGGAGGGGGGGTGGAGAGAACAGCAGCCAGCACACACATCGGGGGAGTTGACAGCAGCAGCAGCAGTAGTGTATTCCAAGACCCAGCTGTTCCCCCCACGAAAGGCCCCAGATGTTTTTGCTGAGTTCGACATACAGACAATCACAAGAACATGCAGCAGGTGACGTGAGGGGGAGAAAAACAGCCACATGCAGCACAGACACTTAAAACAAGTCAGCTGTGTGTGTGTGAGGTAACGGAGAGCAAAGTCAGGTGTGTGTGGATTTAACAATGATCACAAGGGCACCATAACAAGTCAGGTGTGTGTGTGTGGGGGGTGGGTGAGGTAACGAGAGCAGAGTCAGGTGTGTGTGTGTGTGTAACAATGACGAAAAGGGGAGCATTACAAGTCAGGTGTGTATGTGGGAGTAACAAGAGCAGAGTCAGGTGTGTGTGGGTTTGACAATGATGACAGGGGCACCATTACAAGTCAGGTGTGTGTATGAGTGGGGTATTGAGGGTAGAGTCAGGTGTGTGTGGGGTGGGTAATGAGGGTAGAGTCAGGTGTGTGTGTTGGGGGGGTATTGAGGGTAGAGTCAGGTGTGTGTGTGTGGGTGGGGGTGTGTAACATGGGTAGACAGAGAGGAAGTCAGGTATGTCAGGTGTAACAAGAGTGTATGAAGAGTGAGAGAGTCAGGTGTGTGGGTATAAAGAGAGAGAGAGAGAGAGAGAGAGAGAGAGAGAGAGAGAGAGAGAGAGAGAGAGAGAGAGAGAGAGAGAGAGAGAGAGAGAGAGAGAGAGAGAGAGAGAGAGAGAGAGAGAGAGAGAGAGAGAGAGAGAGAATCAGGTGTGTAGAGGCTGGCTAGTCAAAGAGGTGACTGTAATAGACAATGTATAGACTGTTATTTAATTCTTCCCTTCAATAAATAATAATAATAATAATAATAATAATAATAATAATAATAATAATAATAATAATAATAATTACAGAATATATTAAAAAGTGTATAGATTATCACTATTTTCACCCTGTAATGAAATAGAGAAGGAAAAAACACTAATATGAATAATAAAAATAATGAAGAAATTGTCACTCCTTCCTGCCTTTAATGAAGAAGGGAAGGGAAACAAATTTAATCTGAAAAAATAATAATAATAAATAAAGAGAGAGAGAGAGAGAGAGAGAGAGAGAGAGAGAGAGAGAGAGAGAGAGAGAGAGATAAGTAAAGAAGACACACATCAAAAATAAATAAATGAATAAATGAATGAATAAATAAATAAAATTAAATAAGGTAAATAAAAAAAACAGCAAGAACATAAAATAAAATAAATAAATAAACACAGCAAGAACACAGCAAATGAAAAAATAAATAAATGAATAAAAATCAAATAAAATAAAATAAACAAAACAAACAAAAACAGCAGACACAGCAAAAAGACAGCAGCTGAAAAAAAAGAAAAAGAAAAACAGAACAAATAGAAATAATAAAATAAACCAATTGAATAAATAAAATAAAAACACAAAATAAGACAGCAACACAGCATCCACTCACAGTCACTATCGCTGCGGCGGGAAGACTCGGAGGCATAGAGGCCGGGGAACTCCTTCTCCACATCGGGACTCTCAAAATCCATGGCGGCGGCAGCAGCGGCGGCGGCGGGAAGGTTAGTGTGGCATCAGAGGCAGAGGTGTGTGGACGGTCTAGTGGACGAGGCACTAACTCCACATTGGCTCTTCTGCACACGGGTCATAAGGATGGGTTTAGTTTAAGGTAGGGTAGGGTAGGGTAGGGTAGAGTCGGATAGGGTAGGTTTAGGTTAGACTAGGCTAGGTTAGGTTAGGTAGGATAAACAAAGCTAATAGTTCCACTCTGGCTCTTCTGTACAGCAGTTATAAGGGAGGTTTTAGTTTAATTTATGTAAGCTGAGGTGAGGTGGGGATGAGATGGAGTGAGGTAAGGTTAAGTTAGTTTAGGTAGCATAAGTAAATGGTCTATAAATATATATAACATGTACCTGTAGATTTATGTAATGTTCTCTGTTGCAGTCAATGAAATAATTAAAAATAATAATAATAACACCACTAACAACAACAATAATAATAATAATAATGTGTAGTGATTAGCCCCTGGAGGACATACAGGAAGCAGCTCTAATACCACAGCCAGAACACCATCAGCGTGACACTAACCCCACACACTTCCTGGACACCAACACCACCAACACCACACACTCACAGGACACCAACACCACCAACACCACATACTCACTCTCTCTCACCAAGGGGTAGACTGTCCCCCTCACCTCAACACCACATAACACACAGGAAAACACGCCAATCAACACCAAACAGCATTTTACGTGACACAGCAACACCACACACTCACTGTATCACCGCAGGACACTGTTAAGCCTTCACCTTGATACCAAATGACAGACGGAGAAATACACCACTCAACACCACAAAGCCAGCAACACCACACACTCACTCCATCACTACGGGACACTGTCAACCCTTCACCTTGATACCAAATGACAGACGAAGAAATACACCACTCAACACCATAGGGCCAGCAACACCACCAGCACCACACACTCACTCCATCACCGCGGGAGACTGTCAAACCTTCACCTTGATACGAAATGACACACCAAGAAATACACCACTCAACACCACACACTCACTCCATCACCGCGGGACACACTGTCAAACCTTCACCTTGATACGAAATGACACACCAAGAAATACACCACTCAACACCACAGACACACCAACACCACCAGCACCACCACACACTCACTCCATCACCGCGGGAAACTGTCAAACCTTCACCTTGATACCAAATGACACACTGGAAATGACAGATCAACACCACAGACCCAGCAACACCAACATCACCAGCAACACCACCACACACTCACTCTCTCACCATGCCCTCACCTGTGAAAATTGTCAAATGGCCAGCAGCAGGGGAGAGGTGATGCAGGTGTAGGAGGCAGCAGCAGCAGCAGCAGCAGCGGACATTGCAGCGAGGAGAGCAGCAGGATCTGACGGGGCGTGTTTACTACTGGCCCTGCTGACGGTGGTGATGTCCTCCTGATCTTGGTGCTACAGGTGTCCCAAGATCACTCCTCTCTATGTATATATATTTTTTCTTTTTATTATCATTATGCAAGAGGGGAAGCCAGCTAAGACCTATAAGATATAAAAAAGAAAAGGTCCACTTGTTTGCCAGTCCCTTTGCAGATTGATTGTTAGCCAAAAGTCTGGGACAAATGCCTTCAAATCTCACTCTTAAGTCAATAAATCGATATGTGAAATTTGTATGGGTATAGTATCTTATTATCAATAGATTTAGCACTGAATAGTTGTCATAGGCATTTATACTATACACACTGCCATCACAAACACAAACTTGCAGGTACCGGTCAAATGGGTTAAGCAAAGAAGAAATGGTTGAAGAAATGGAGACTTGTATTCTTGTTATGTATACTGTCTATTTATTTATTTTTTATACTTAACCTTAAGTCTTTGCCCAATCAAGGGTTAGGAGGCAAGGTCTATCCTCCTCCTTTGTTGTATTTTATTATTAATGCAACAAAAAACTTATCAATCAATCAACGTGGAAAAAGACAGCACGACAAAGGAAAAGTCTAGAAAATTGGAAACGCATCAGTGAAAAACAACAATAAAGATCGTCATCGAAGCGCCGTTACAAAGACAAGGCTTCCCGACCGACAGGAGAGACCACCGTCTGCAGTATTTGTGTTGGTGGTGGGCGGGGTGTTCACTGTTCACTGTTCAGTCTTGGTTCGCACCCAGAAATATCCACACACAACCATCTAGACTCAAAAACACCCTCTTACACACCCAACACATTCGTAAACACACTAAAGCACACTCAAACACCACAAACAGATATAGAACATGCCCACACGCACCCAAAACACTTGAAACACTCAAATTTATCCCAAAACACGTAAAAACACCAGCGACACCACAAAATACTCGTAACACACGAATAACTTACTAGAAACACCCAATATATACACCACTATCCCCATATACACACCCCAAAGAACCCATACACACACACACACAAATGAAGTGTTTGATCCATATTCCCGGCAATTTTCAACATCGCCAAGCCCCAAGACAAGAACAAAGCAGTGGCAGCCAGTCAACATTACTGCAGCTTCACTACAACCCTCTACAATGTCTTTCGTTCATCTACTTCAGGTATTTCTAAGGCCATACACTTAGTTCTAGCTTTCTTTTACATTTGAGAGTGAAGATTGTCCGAAATTTATATTGAAAAAGGCAATAGGCAACCTACATAGAGCCAAGTCGACCAGTATTATTTGTTTCTTTCACTTACCATATGCCAAAAGGGTCTCAGAATACAGCTGCTAGTCTAACATTTCATATCTCATGGTTAAATATTCCTGATGTAGCTTGATTCTGTTGTGGCAAGATAGTAAAGGCAAAATATGGAGCCCGCGCGCCATGGGTGTCCCCGGAGGTGGCTTCCCCTTGTCCCACGGCCCGTCTCCCACCTCCCCTCCCCAGCCAGGTTCCAATACTTTTTTCAAATATTTCCTAACGTTAATATTACGCTTCCATGGTATGTTTTTATAATTTCTATAAATGTTTCGTTGTGGTTGAAGTGTATTCCGAGCATTTGTTTAGTAAATATGCAGCGTTTAGTGGTTTTATCACTTTTATGGCGTATATATATAATGGTCAAAGATTTTCATTTCCCATTTTGAATTTTTTTTTATTTCAAGCTCTAAGTGGGCCTTTATGGTATCAAAGATTTGCCTATTGTGTTTTAAGCGCGAAATAAATCTAATGAGTAAAATACATGGACTTTTAGATGGTGTTTGTTGCTGTTAAATATAACCTTTATTTTTCTTTATTTTATTTGCTCACGTTTCAGTTTCTTGATCTAACTCGCTGTAGAAAGCCTTAAAAGATAGCTCAGAGTCCATAAAATGTGTTGAAATACTCGGCAAGTGAAAATGGTTTAACTTTACAGGATGTTTTAGGAGAATTATAGATGAAAATGTTTTACACTTTTAACGGAACTAATTTAGACATTTTTTAAAAACTAGTTATGCTGGAGATGTTTTTATATTTTTAAAATTAGTTTAGCTATTTATCACGTCATAAAATGTCATGCATTTGGCCGTAGCTTCGTTTTTTCTAAAAGTCATTTTTGAAATCAAATTATTTACGTAATTTAGCCGAGTCGCCCCTGGTCCCGTTCTCTCAGATGACCACCGGCCAGGTGGGGACTCATCATAGCCCCAGGCTGGCGCCTCTCTTCCAACTCCCACTTCGTCAGTATTTTGCTTAATATCTAGTGATTTCTGCGTGTTTTCGTGTGTTTCTAGACTCAGGCGTGTAGAATGTAATAGTAGAAGGAAGAAGAAAGAAGAAATCAAGGAGAATAAGGTGGAAAGAAGGAGTAAGGGTGGACGAAGAGGAGGAGCAGCCAAGCCACAGTACTTAACTTCCGCTCTATTTCCTCAATATTTAGTCTAATATCTAGTGTTTTGTTGCGTGTAGGTGAAAGAAATAAAAGGAAGAAATAGGAGAAAAAACGGAAGAGAACGAAGAAGAAAGGAAAAATTAAAGCAGAAGATGTGGAGCCAAGCCGCAATGTTTAGGTATGTATCCCTTTAAATCTTGCCATTCTTTACAATGTATGTTGGTGGTTTGTATATATTTTGTGTTTTAAGAGTATTTGGCTGTGTTGCAGGGTGTTATAAGTGTGTTTTGGATACATTTTGTGTGTTTTCACTGTGTGTTAAATGATTCTTGGTATATTTTAAGTTACTTTGGATGTTTTGAGTGTGTTTGTGGACATTTTGAAGGGTTGTATTGTGTTTTGGGAAAAGTCTGAGTGTTTTAAATTGTTTGGGTGTGCGTAAGGGTTCTTTTGAGCGTGTATGGGGATAGTTTTGGTATATATTGGGTGTTTGTAGTAAGGTTTTTGTGTGTTAGGGGTATTTTGTAGTGCTGCATGGTGTTCTATTGTGTTTTGGGATAAATTAGAGTGTTTTAAGTGTTTTTGGTATATGTGGAGTGTCATGGATATGTGTGTAGGCATGTTCTATATCTTTTTGTGGTGTTTGAGTGTGTTTGGGGGTAATTGTCTGCTTTTATTTGTTTACGAGTGTTTGGGTATATACGAGCGTGTTTTTGGGTCTAGATGCTAGTGTGTGGATGTGTTTGGGTGCGTAGCAAGACTGAACACTGCCACCACTAATACTGCAGACGCTTTATTTAATCCATTTGAACGATCATGTTGTGATTTGGGTATATTGAGTGTCTAAAGTGAGTTTTGGGTGTGTTTATTGGTATTTCGAAGTGTTGCATGGTATTTTGAGTGTATTTTGGGTTGATTTTCAGTGTTAAAAGTGGTTTGGGTGTGCGTGGGGTGTGTTTTGGGTGTATATTGTGTGGTTCTAGTGAGTTCTAGTAAGTGTGCGCGTTGGTATTTTATGGTAATCTTAAGAAAATCTGGCAACTGTTATAAAGATAGGCAAAACTCGACCCATGCTGTGTTTTGTGCCAGACTTTATTGAAAACAGCTTTTGATAAGACAACAGTAAAAGTTTCTTCAAAAAATGGGTAAAAAGAGGATGACCAAGACTCGATTAGTAAGAGAGCATATAGCCTGTCAAAAGTCTCTCTCTCTTTCTCTTAGATGGAAATGAAGTAAAATAAAACCAAAACTTAAGAAAGCAATACAAATGAAGACTAACGTGGTCATGAGAGAGAGAGAGAGAGAGAGAGAGAGAGAGAGAGAGAGAGAGAGAGAGAGAGAGAGAGCAATACAAATCCAGAGTAATGTAGCTGTAAGAGTGAGAGAAAAAATAGAAGGAAAGAAAGAGAGAGAAAAAAAAAGAGAGAGAGGGAGAAATAGAGAGAAAGAGATAGAGAAAGAACCATCGTCTCAGTCGCAACAAAGTGTGGAGACCGAGAGAGTAGAGATGGCTGACCGCAGGAGACGGAGGAAACTGGCTGGGGATGAGGACTCTGACGGCGGCTCGGAAGCATCAGACGAGGAGACCAATGGCGTCCGTAAAACCACAACGGTGAGAGGGGAGAGCGAGGGAGAGCTGGGAGAGTGAGAGAGAGTGGGGAGAGTGAGGCGGGGTGGCAGGAAGGCGGGGCTCGGATTGCATTTCTCTTCAATTTCTCAGTTTTTTTCCCCCGTTTTTCTTGAGTTTTATTGTATTTCTTCGATTTTTTATGAGTAGGGTGAATGTAGAAGAGTGAGTGAGAGCTGGGAGAGGAGTGAGAGTAAGAGAGCTGACAGAAAGGCGGGGCTCGTGGTCTATTAATTTATTTTTATTTATTTATTTATTTATTTATTATTCCTTACGTTTTTTGTGTGTGTGTTTGCTTGTTTGTTACAGAGTGAGAGTGTGGGAGAGGTGTGAGAGCGTGGTGAATGGGAGTGAGGTTAGAGTCATGTCAAATTATCTTGCTTACTTTCTAACTCAATACGTAATTATTTTTATTTATTTATTTTTTTTTTTTTAATGCAATATGTGTCACTCCTTCACTGTTCCCATTCTTTCATTTCGTACAAAGAATTCACGAGGGTCTTATTATCATTGTTTCTTTATGTAATAGTGAACTCTGTCAGAGATTTCACTTTTTTAATCCCTTCAGTACTGGGATGTATTTTTACCTTGAGTTTTGTTCACCATTAGACCACTTTATTGACATTAGCAAGAGTCTATGGAGGTTAGGAGATTAATGGTCCAGAGTCTTCACTATTTTAATCCCTTCAGTACTGGGCTGCATTTTTACCTTGAGTTTTGTTTACCATTAGACCATTTTATTGACATTAGGAAGGGTCTATGGAGGGCAGAAGATTAATGGAGGACCTCCCTGATCTAAAGCCATGTTGGGTATCTCTAATTAATCTATTCTCATTTAAATGCTCCCAAATACTACCCTTAATGATTTTCTCTAGTATCTTACATACTATACTAGTTAAACTGATCGGTCTATAATTATTCGCATCATCCTTCCTACCTTTTTCAAATATTGGAGTAACATTAGCTAACTTCCAGTCCTGAGGTATCTCAGCAAACCTAAGTGATCTTTCAAAGATTAACTTAAGTGCTTCAGAAATACTGTCTACACCCTCCCTAAGTACTCTGGCATGTAGCTCATCAGGACCACTAGCTTTCCTATCGTCTAGTTCAAGAATAAATTTCCTAATAATTCCCGGTTTTATATCAATATTTTCTAAAGCTCTTGAACTACTCGTCGCACTGTTTGTAACAGGATTTCCTATTCTTTCCTAGTAAATACTGAAGAAAATTGTTCATTCAATAATTCTACTATGTCTTCATTTTGATCCACTACTACACCATCTTTCTGCAGTCTTCATTATTTTAACCCCTTCAATACTGGGATGCATTTTTACTGTGGGTTTTGTGTACCATTAGACAATTTTATTGATATTAGCAAGGGTCTATGGTTGTCAGAAGATTAATGGAGAGTCTTCACTATTTTAATCCCCCACATGAGTTTCTAAAGCTTTAGAAAATCACCAAATAGTCACCAGAATGAATATGGAGACTCATGTTTTTTTTTTAGGGCATTTTAGGACAGTTTGCATGTATTCAGGGTATTTTAAGACAGTTTGGCATGTATTCAGGATATTTTAAGACAGTTTGGCTACAATTAGACCATTTTATTGACATTAGGAAAGGTTTATGGAGGTCAGAAGATTAATGGCCACAATCTTCACTATTTTAACCCCCCACATGAGTTTCTGTAGCTGTAGAAAATCACCAAATAGTCACCAGAATGAATATAGAAACACATCATGGTACTGAAAGGATTAAACCTCCTGGCATATTTTATTGATGCATTGAAGGAAACAGCAGAAGGGAGAAAGCTACAGAGATTAATGGTAAAAGCAGGACAGTTTCTAATTTCTATACAGCTTGAGTTTACCATTAGTAGAAAGTAAGAGTTTCTACAATTACCCACCAGTAATAAGAGTTTCTACGGTTCCAGAGTTTACTGGTAGCAAGATATATGTTTGCCAGTATTAGTAGGAGAGCTCAGTACCATGATGTATTTCCATATTCCTTCTGGTGACTATTTGGTGATTTTCTACAGCTTCAGAAACTTATGTGGGGTATTAAAATTGTGAAGACTGTGGCCATTAATCTGCTGCCCTCCATAGACCCTTGCTAATGTGAATGAAATTGTCTAATGGTACACAAAACACATGATAAAAAATGGGTCCCAGTACTGAAGGGATTAAAATAGTGAAGACTGTGGCCATTAATCTTCTGCCCTCCATAGACCCTTGCTAATGTGAATAAAATGGTCTAGTGTACACAAATCTCACGGTAAAAAATGTGTCCCAGTACTGAAGGGATTAAGATAGTGAAGACTGTTCCAGAGTTTATCAATAATAATAGAAGATTTTTTTTTTACAGTTGTAGAGTTTACTAATACCAAGAATTAAATTTACCAATATTGATAGGAGAAATTTTTATTGTTCTAAAGGAAATGGATAGTAATCAAGTTTTTTTTTATAATTCTAGAGTTTACTAATACCAAGAATTATGTTTACCAGTATTGATAGAGTTAATTCAGAGAGAGTGCCAGAAAAATTAGTAGTGCCAGTGGGTGCCTTCGTAGTGAGTGCCCAGTGCCGGGGGAGGAAGTAAGAGCAGGCAGACACACAGACAGACAGGCAGTGACCAGGATTAGAGTGGCTGTGAGACTTTTTTTTAATTTTTTTATTTTTTTTATAGATTTCCAGTTTAGCGAGCATTGAGGGGTGGGAAAAACTGGTCTGTGGTCTAAGGAGGTCAAGGTGTGTGTGTGTGTGTGTGTGTGTGTGTGTGTGTGTGTGTGTTATGTTGACAAGAACCTCTGGAAATTTAAGTGTAGCATTATATATTGACACACACACACACACACACACACACACACACACACACACACACACACACACACACACACACACACACACACACACACACACACACACACATTAGTTTATCATTGAGCATATGTGACTCTCTCTCTCTCTCTGTCTGTCTTCTCTCTCTCTCTCTCTCTCTCTCTCTCTCTCTCTCTCTCTCTCTCTCTCTCTCTCTCTCTCTCTCTCTCTCTCTCTCTAACACACAAGAATTCACTAATACAGGCAAATATCACCATCATCATCACCATCAGCTTAGTGAGAGTGACAGGAGGGAGGAGAAAGTGGCCGTGACAGTGTTGCCAACTTTACAACCCCTCTACCCTCTTTTCTCTCTCTCTTTCTATCTCTATCTCTCTCTCTATTTTCTTTCTTTCTTACAATATCAGCTAAGTATCAACTGATGTTAAATTTGATAGTAATTGGTGTAGTGAAATGTGGTGACTGTGGTGGTGAATGTGGTGGTGACCCTGAGAAGTAGTGGTGGTGGTGGTGGTGGTGGTGAGGCAGCAACACCACCAGTAGTTGTGTGAAAGTGGGCAGAGACACACATACAGAGAGACACAGAGAGAGAGAGAGAGAGAAAGGGTGAAGCATGGTGGTGTTAGCCGTGCCAGAGGTGTTGCAGCCCTCACCAGACCCAACAGACCCCTCACTGCTGCCCCTCCCAAGCCAGGTGATCTATGGGGGGCTTATCTTACCTTGCCCTGGCTTATTTTGGCTTGTGTGGCTTAGCTTGTTTTTGGCTTGGCTTGTTTTGGGTTGGTTTGGCTTATTGTGGCTTGGCTTGGCTTATTGTGGTTTGACCTGGCTTGTTTGGGGTTGGGTTGGCTTGGCTTGGCTTGTTTTGGGTTGGTTTGGCTTGTTTTGGGTTGGCTTGGCTTGGCTCTTTTTGGATTGGTTTGGCTTGACTTGGCTTGGCTTGGCTTATTGTGGCTTTGACCTGGCTTGTTTTGGGTTGGGTTGGCTTGGCTTGGCTTATTGTGGCTTGTTTTGGGTTGGCTTGGCTTATTGTGGTTTGAACTGGCTTGTTTTGGGTTGGCTTGGCTTGGCTTATTGTGGCTTGACCTGGCTTGTTTTGGGTTGGTTTGGCTTGGCTTATTGTGGCTTGTTTTGTTTGTTTTGGGTTGGTTTGACTTATTGTGGCTTGGCTTGGCTTGTTTTGGGTTGGTTTGGCTTAGCATGGCTTGGCTTGGCTTGATAGATAGATAGGTACTTAGGACTGATTGATAGATAGAAAGAAGTGATAGATAAATGCTGGTTTCACATATACTGATAGATAGATAGATAAGATGGATAGATTGAAGATGCTAGTCTCACATGGATAGATAGATAGATAGATAAGTAAAGAAAGGAAGGGTTTTAGTGTGTGTGTGTGTGTGTGTGTGTGTGTGTGTGTGTGTGTGTGTGTGTGTGTGTGAAAACAGTACCCTAGTATAGACATTTTAAGGCAAGTATGTAGATTTGATACCAAAAAGACAAGACAGTATTAGCAACACTCCATCTTGTAACACACACACACACACACACACTTTAAATATAGGTCAATGTCACAGTTAGAAATACATGATAGGACAGAATAGTTTAATCAAGAGAGAGAGAGAGAGAGTGAGAGTATTTGCTGTAAGAAGTGAAGTAAGAAGTGAAATTGAAGTGTTTTTTTCCTGAGAGAGAGAGAGAGAGAGAGAGAGCAAGGTTGTGACAGTAACCTTGCATAGAATGTGTGGCAACCTTGACAGAGGGAGAGGTTGACTGGACTCTCTCTCTCTCTCTCTCTCTCTCTCTCTCTCTCTCTCTCTCTCTCTCTCTCTCTCACAAGTATTTCATTGTTTAATTAGGAAAAATCTCTCTCTCTCTCTCTCTCTCTCTCTCTCTCTCTCTCTCTCTCTCTCTCTCTCTCTCTCTCTCTCTCTCTCTCTCTCTTACACAAGTATTTCATTGTTTAATTAGGAAAAAATTTCTCTCTCTCTCTCTCTCTCTCTCTCTCTCTCTCTCTCTCTCTCTCTCTCTCTCTCTCTCTCTCTCTCTCTCTCTCTGGCCTTGAAATTGACTGAACAGAGGTTATAGAAATTGTGAAGCTTGAAGGCAAAAAGGAGATGACCTAGGCAGAGGAGGAGGAGGAGGAGGAGGAAGACAAGACAAGATGCTGGCTATAGTTATTGTCTTTCTCTTAGCTTATCTATTTATTTTTTGTACTAAAGAAGGTTAGAATGTATAAGAGGAGGAAGATGATGAAAACTTAAGGAGATCAGAATATATTGAGAGAGGAGATCTAAACCCTTTCAGTACTGGGACACATTTTTTCCATGACTTTTGGAAGATACTGTACAATTTTATTTGCATTAGGAAGGGTCTGTGGAGGCAGAAGATTAATGGCCACAGTCTTCACTATTTTAATCCCCCACATCTGTTTCTGAAGCTGTATAAAATCACCAAATAGTCACCAGAAGCAATATGGAGACTCATGTTTTTTAGGGCATTTTAAGACAGTTTGGCTACAATAAGACCATTTTCTTGACATTAGGAAGGGTATATGGGGGGCAGAAGATTAATGGCCACAGTCTCCACTATTCTAATCCCCTACATATGTTTCTGAAGTTGTATAAAATCACCAAATAATCACCAGAATGAATATGGAAACGCATTATATAGTGTGTTTGTGTGTGTTTGGATGTTTATGGATGAGTTTGGGTGCATTTTGGGTGTGTTTGGATGAGTTGTGGGTATTTTGGTGTGTTTTGGGTGTGGTTTTGTGCTTTTGGGTGTGCTTGAGGTGAATTTTGTTGATTTTTTATGTATTTAGGTGTGTTTGGGTAAATTTGGGTGTTTCGGTGTGTTTTGGGTATATTTAGGTGTGTTTGGGTATGTTTTGGGTGTTTCGGTGTGTTCGTGGTGTATTTTGATGTGTGGGATATGTTTGGGGTGTTTTATGGTGTATTTGGTGTGTTGGGTACATTTGGGTGTGTTTTGGATGTGTTGGGTGTAGTTTGGTACATTTTGGGTGCATTTGCGTGTGTTTTGGCTGTGTTGGGTTCATTTGGGTGTGTTCGGTGTAGTTGGGTGTATTTTGGGTGCATTTGGGTGTATTATGGCTGTGTTGGGTGTAGTTTGGTGTGTTTTGGGTATGTTATTCATCATCGTAATAATTTTTTCTTTATTTTTTTATGTAAGAGAGGAGAACTGGCCAAGATCAACAAAAGTACCAAGACAAAAAGGGCCCACTCAGTTGCTAGTCCCCTTACATTGCCACTCGTTCAGCAAAATGCGCACAAAATTACTGGATGTGAAAAATTACTGACCGACTTTGTTTTTCAGGGCAGTGACGGAGGAGATAGCGAGTATGAGAGTGCGGACGAGGAGGAGCTGCTGGAGGAGGAGGAGGAGGATGACGAGGAAGAGGAGCTCCTTCAGACGGCAGATGGAGTGATACTTGATAAGGTGAGCTGAGAGGGAGAGACAAATATTAAGGCAGAGACATAAATTTAAAGGTGATTCTTACAAATATAAAGACAGACACACAAATTTAAAGGTGATTCTTCAAGTGTTAGATAGAGTGAAGGTGGTGGTAGTGGTGGTGGTGTATGAGGGAGGACTTGATTAAATACACATTGCAAAGGGATAAGAATAAAGACAATTTTTTTAACCTGTTAGTGAGGGAGTGAAGGTTATGGTGGTGGTGGTGGTGGGTGATTTGAACAGAGAAATGGACACACACACACACACACACACACACACACACACACACACACACACACACACACACACACACACACACACACACACAGTGACATACAATGCTTAGAAATTTCAATACAACTTACATTTTTTTTCTCCCAGTAAATACTTCACGATAAAAAAAAAAAAAAAAATTGAAATAAAATAACGATACACAAACATCTAGACATACAGACACCCTCCTTAGTGTATCCCAGCTGCCTCTGAGTGGTGTTGTGTCTCCCCCTCCCCCCCTTCAGGACAAACAGCTGGATGACGACGAGGACCGCAAGAACCCTCAGTACATCCCCAAGAAAGGAACGTTTTATGAGCACGACGACAGGACGGCCGCCACGGAGGAGGACACTGCTAAGGAAGTGTACGTCTGTGTGTGTGTATTTACCTAGTTGTAGTTTTACAGGACTTGGGCTTTATGCTCGTGTGGTCCGGTCTCCATATCTACACTTATCCAATTTCTCTTTAAAACTATGCACACTCATTGCTGACACCACTTCCTCACTCAAACTGTTCCAAGTCTCAACACATCTTTGCAGGAAACTATATTTTTTAACATCTCTCAGATATCTTCTTCCTTTTTGTGTGTGTGTGTGTAAAACTCCAGCTGTGGTCAGTAAATCTATTTCTTTTAATCTTTCTCCTACTATTACTGCTACTACTACTACTATCCTGTTCCTTTCCGTATTACTACCACTATTGTCTAAACTACTACTACCACTACAACTCTTCCACTCCTTACCCTACAACTACCACTATTACTTAAACCACCACCACCATTACTACTACCACTACTATAACAACTGTCCCACCCCTTACCCTACAACTACCACCACCACTACTACTACCACTACAATTTTCCCACTCCTTACCATATAACTACCACCACCACCACCTTCCCACTCGTAACCCTACACTTACCACAACTGACAATCCTACCACTGCTACAGCCACAGTCACAATTAACACCAGTGGTTCCCCCAGGCCCAAGGAACCACCAGTGAAGAAGGAGGTGGCGTCCAAGAAGAAGGTGTGGAAGGAGGACGACCGCTGGAACCATGACCGATTTAACGAGTATGATCAGGCGCCCAAGTCCAGGGAGGAGCTGATCGCAGTGTACGGCTATGACATCCGCAACGAGGAGGGGCCGCCCAGGGCACGTCGCCGCAGGAGATATGGGTGAGGAGGAGGAGGTGTAGAAGTAGAAGTTGAATGTGGAGGAGGTGTTAGTGGTGGTAGTAAGAAAGTTTGTAGAAGGAAAGGCGATTAAACAAAAAGTATCAGGAAAGAGGAGGAGAAGGAGTAAAAGTAGAAGAAGAAGAAGTAGAAGGATGAGATGTGGTGATCGTGGTGGTGGTAGTAATAAAGTTTGTAAAAGGAAAAACAATAAAACAAAGGGTGTGTCAGG